>NC_057810.1:298632072-298632842 GCF_018294505.1 Triticum aestivum | reverse complement strand
CCCATTTCGACCGTAGGAGGTCTGTTTCGTCCGTTTTGCGGTACGCCACACCCCTCCCGATCAACAGGACCCCCGTTTTGACCATAGGAGGTCCGTTTCCTCCGTTTTGCGGTACGCCACACCCCTCCCGATCAACAGGACCCCGTTCCGAACGTAGGAGGTCCGTTTCCTCCGTTCTGCGGTACGCCAGGCCTCGTTTCCATCTCCTGTTCCGTCCAAGCCCTCCCGATGAACACGACCACGCATTCCATTCTGACCCAGCCGGTTGGCTCCCACGCGTTTCGTTGCCTCCCGATGAACATGACGCATTCCGTTGCCTCCCCATGAACATGATGCATTTCGTTGCCTCCCCATGAACACAACGCATTCCGTTGCCTCCCCATGAACACGACGACGACGTTGTTTCTCCGTTCTGACCCAGCCATGTACATGAGCCCTGGCCGTACGTATGCGCGAGTAGGCGTTCGAGATCCCGCCCGTATGTACGTACGTGGCGGCATTTTCTTTCTTGCACCCCTGGTCGTTGTACATACGTGTACATGCTACATGCGCGCCTCTACTACGACACGTGTGCGCCTCTACTACGACACGTGCGCGCCTCTACATCGACCAGTATGTACGTACACATTCGCGACCAGAATGACAACGCTACGTATGCTTCGACAAGGTGGGTCCTGACTGTCAGGCACTTCCTTGCTTGCGAAGATGTAGCTGGTGGGTCCCAGCAGTCAGGGGGTGAATTGTTTTTTTTTGCCCGGACGCACTTCCTT
>NC_057810.1:298611083-298631884 GCF_018294505.1 Triticum aestivum | reverse complement strand
GTAGCTGGTGGGTCCCAGCAGTCGGGGGGCGAATCGTTTTTCTTCGGACGCACTTCCTTGCGTGCGAAGATGTAGCTGGTGGGTCCCAGCAGTAAGGGGCAAATCGTTTTTTTCGAACGCACTTCCTTGTGTGCGAAGATGCTCGTGGGTCCCAGCAGTCAGGGGGTGAATCATTTTTTCATGAAATACGGTGGCCCGTCCGGTGGGTCCCCGCTGTTAGGTGGAGGAATAATTATTTTGCGCGTAATAATGAGGCACTTCCTTGCGGCTGCCATGGACCCAGCTGTTAGCCTCTCCACGTACAGTCCACGTCCGATGGAAGTCGTTCCTTGACCATGTTAACCACGCCGCGCCGAGAGCACCATGGCGGTGGACGACGGCGAGGCCTAGCTAGGAAGGGGAAGACACGGAGCCGAGGAAGACGCGGCAGTGGATGCACACGTGGAGAGGAGTACGAGGGTTCACTGGTTCGCCTGCGCTGCCATCGCCATAGAATAACATGGGGTGTGGGTGTGTGGAGGATGGCCTGGCCAGCGTGGGAGTAGTAGGGGCGGTGAGGCCTCCGCGGCAACACAGCCGGCCACGGGAGGCAGGAGCAGGCGGCTGGAGTTCAAGAAAGGTGTGAAATCCCTTCTTCGTCACGGGAGGCAGGAGCAACTCGTGTGAAATCCCTTCTTCGTCAAGAAAGGTGTCCACATTTGCGTTCTTGAACTCCGTTCCGTTGTCGCTGCGAACCTTCTTGATCTTCACTTCAAATTGATTTTGGGCCTTCCTAGTGAAGTTTTTGAAGATCTTTTGGACGTGCGATTTATCATCGAGAAAGAACACCCACGTAAATCTTGAAAAATCATCAACTATAACGAGACCAAAAGAATTTTCACCGAGACTCTTGTAAGAGTTGGGACCAAAGAGATCCATGTGAAGTAGCTCGAGTGGCCTCCTTGTGGTCATGATGTTCTTCACGGGATGCCTTCCTCCAACCTGTTTACCTGCCTGACAAGCACTGCAAAGTCTATCCTTATCAAATCTGACATCGTTAACTCCAAGGATATGATTTCCTTTAATAAGCATGTCAAGGTTTCGCATACCAACATGACCTAATCGTCTATGCCACAACCAACCTTTTGAGGATTTAGCAATGAAGCAAGTTTTAGGCTGAGCCTTTTTAGTGAAATCAACAATGTATAGATCACCTTTACGCACATCGGTAAAGACCATTTTATGATTATCTCGACGAAACACTTGGCAATCTACTTCAGTAAATAGAACATTCAAACCGAAATCAGCAAGTCTAGATACTGAAAGTAAGTTGTAACCAAGAGATTCAACGAGCATGACATTTTGTATGGAGCTATCATGTGATATGGCCACCTTACCGAGGCACACCACCTTACCCTTTGAGTTGTCACCGAAAGTGACATACTTTTGAGGACTATCATTATCAGCAAGCTCACGGGACATGTCTTTATCTCCGGTCATGTGATCGGTACATCCACTATCAAGAACCCATTCCTTTCCTCCTGACATATATCCCCGAATATTTGCCATAAGACCAAAGTGTCTCATTGCATCATCAAGATCGAAGTCACTATCATCATCCTCATCATAGTATCCATGTTCAACATCGTCATGTGGTGGATCAAGTCCTAGAGAGGGTGATTCATTAGAATGAGTTTGACAATAATCTTGCTTATGAATTTTTATAGCTTCGGAAATAATATCACTAATGATACCAACATTTCCTTTGGCATGCATAAGGTTTGTAAGCTCAAATAGACGATCACCAAACATAGGATCACTTGTATTCATCTTACTCAAGGCAATAGACTTATGGAGAATTTCATCAAGATTTTTCAAGGAATAATCTGGAAATCGTTCCTCAAGAAATTTCCATATGGTGTAGGCGCACTTAAAAGTAGGCAAACATCCAAGCAAGTTTCTAGGCAATCCTCTAATGATAATATCGGCAGTTCTAAGATTCCTAATCATGTCAATTGACTCATCATGGGTAGGATGCATAGGATCAACATAAGGTGCACAAGGACTAGCAATATACTTGTTAAAATGATATTGATTGAAGATAACAAGCATCTCATTTTTCCACTCATGAAAGTACTCTCCATCAAGAATAGGCACTCTATGTCTAATACTCCCAATAGTAGACTCATCCATCATCCTCCAATGGTGATTAAACCAAAGCAATGGAGACCAATGCTCTGATACCACTTGTAGGACCTTGAGAAGAGGTGTCTTGAGGGGGGTGATTAGACACTTAGTACCAAAGTTGCAGTTTTATGTTCCTTTGAATTTATGTGGAGTTTAGGCACAATTTCAACATTCACAATACATATCAAGCAAGCATGCAAAGAGTATATAGGCAGCGGAAAGTAAAGCATGCAACTTGCAAGAAAGTAAACGAAGGGTTTGGAGGATTCAAATGCAATTGGAGACACGGATGTTTTTGGCGTGGTTCCGATAGGTGGTGCTATCGTACATCCACGTTGATGGAGACTTCAACCCACGAAGGGTAACGGCTGCGTGAGTCCACGGAGGGCTCCACCCACGAAGGGTCCATGAAGAAGCAACCTTGTCTATCCCACCATGGTCGTCGCCCACGAAGGACTTGCCTCACTAGCGGTAGATCTTCACAAAGTAGGCGATCTCCTTGCCCTTACAAACTCCTTGGTTCAACTCCACAATCTTGTTGGAGGCTCCCAAGTGACACCTAGCCAATCTAGGAGACACCACTCTCCAAGAAGTAACAAATGGTGCGTTGATGATGAACTCCTTGCTCTTGTGCTTCAAATGATAGTCTCCCCAACACTCAACTCTCTCTCATAGGTTTTGGATCTGGTGGAAAGAAGATTTGAGTGGAAAGCAACTTGGGGAAGGCTAGAGATCAAGATTCATATGGTAGGAATGGAATATCTTGGCCTCGACACATGAGTAGGTAGTTCTCTCTCAGAAAATGTATGCTGGAAGTGTAGGTTCGTTCTGATGGCTCTCTCTATGAATGAAGAGGAGGTGGAGGGGTATATATAGCCTCCACACAAAATGTAACCGTTACACACAATCTGCCAAACTCGGTGGGACCGAATCGTTAAACTCGGTCAGACCGATTCAGCAAATAATGTGACCGTTAGGGTTTTCGGTGGGACCGAAATGCAACTCGGTGAGACCGATTCAATTAGGGTTAGGGCATAACGTAATCTCGGTAGGACCGATTACACAAACTCGGTGGGACCGATTTTGGTAATAAGCTTTCCAGAGAGTTGGTCAGGCAAACTCGGTGGGACCGATTACTCAAACTCGGTGGGACCGATTTTGATAGTAAGTTTCCAGAGAGTTTGCATTGTAATCTCGATAGTACCGATTTCTCAAACTCGGTGAGACCGATTTTGATAATGGACGATTACAATCCCATCTCAGTGATACCGAGATCCCTATCGGTAAGACCGATTTGCTTAGGGTTTGTGGCAGTGGCTATGACTTATGGAATCAGTGGTGCCGGATAGGAAATTTCGGTGTGATCGATTTTGGCTTTGGGTTTAGGTCATTTGTGGAAATGGGAAAGTAGTTGAGGGTTTTGGAGCATATCACTAAGCACATGAAGCAAGAGGCTCATTAAGAAACACCTCATCCCTCCTTGATAGTATTGGCTTTTCCTATAGACTCAATGTGATCTTGGACCACTAAAATGTAAAATGAAGAGTCTTGAGCTTGAAGTTTGAGCCAATCCTTTGTCCTTAGCATCTTGAAGGAGTTCCCAAATCCTTTAGTCCATGCCACTCCATTGTTGAACTTATCTGAAATATACTAGATAAAAGTGTTAGTCCAACAAGAGATATGTTGCACCTAGGGAGCACTTGTGCTTTCAATCTCCCCCTTTTTGGTAATTGATGGAAACATACATCAAAGCTTTAGATAAAGATATAAAGAGTAGCAAGTAAAGCTTTGGAAAGACATGTAACAAACATAGGCTCCCCCTACATGTATGCAATCATGTGAATATGGAATATAGAAGCATGTGAGAGCATAAACAATATAGAGCAGGCAATGTGTTACATGTATCTTGGCCATATGCATCAGAGCAAAGAATGTTGAAGAAAATACCTTCATGCTCATGAGTTCTTCTTGCAAACAATATGTACATCAGCAAGAATTCCTCATACACATGATTGTGATGCATATACTTACCTTGTGGTCTTGAGTTGGCTTAGGATGGAATGAACCTGCGTAAACAAGGTTAGATAACACAGATACATCCACTAGCTAGAGCAAACAGAAGAGATCACAAGAATACCAAGACTGGGATGACATGTAGAGAGTGAGTACTAAGTACCACATGAATTTGACATGTCCCCAAGAGTAAAGATATGCAATGAATTTAAATGATCTCTTTCCCTTAGATGTCTTGCTCCCCCTGAATCTAATATGGGATACTGGGAGAAGATAGGGAACAGAAAATCAGAGCTGAAAGAAAATAGAGCTGAAAGATATGAATGATGATCAGAGCTAATGTTTAGAGCTAATGTATTGCTAATGCAAATAAGCGTAACAGAACATATGAACATGTCTCTCCCCTCAAGAAGACATGTGGACATCTCTCCTCTTGAACACCAAGCATCTGGGATCCTTGAGAAATACTTTCTACTTAAGTATCCTCTCCCCTGGAGATCTCTCTCTTCTTTTGAGGGTCTCTCCCCCTAGAAGGTATCTCTCTCTCCCTTAAGAAGGAAGGTGATAAGCTTTGATGCTCTCTCTAAATGATAAGCTTTGATGTTCTCTCTCTCCCCCTTTGACATCAATTTCCAAGAAGGGTCTTCTGGAATCTGTCGAATGGGTTTGGTCCTTGAGACACAGAACAAAGCAATGATAAAAATGTGATGCTTGCAGAGGACAAGATTCATTGAGTGGAGCTGGATCACAAAGAACATAGAATTATGTGGCAAACTATTTTTCCTGTTCTGAAGTCGGTGGCACCGAGTGATATGTTTCGGTCATACCGAAAAGATTCGGTTGGGCCGAGAATAACAACTTGGTGAAACCGAGTTCATCGTAGAGAAAACACTTGTCACCTCAGCTCACTAGACTGGTAAGATCTCACAAAGATTTACAAGGAATTTACTGAAAGATGTGCAATGAATTGGAATGCAGAAAATGCAGAACAAACAGAAAGAAAGAAATCTAGATGAAGTTTTTTTTGAAAGGGGAAACAAATATGCATGAGACAAATGCAAAAACACAGAAAAGCGCACAAGAGAACTTCATCTAGAGATGGTCGGTGACAAAGTCACCTATGTTAGAGTATATTGACTTAGGAGTCAAGTGAGATCACTTGATCATAGGTCATACTCATCGTTTAAGCTCAAAATGGGGTTGCCATTTATCGTATAAGCATCTTGATGTATTCACATCTTGTCGAGTTGCTTTAGCTCATGACTTGGAGTAAAGCTTCTCTAAGATGGAATAACATACCTTGGTTGGTGGTGTTGTCCATGTAGTTGAACTTGTGTGGGTTGCTCAAGGTTGATGTAGCTCATCAAGAATTTGGAGCATCACTTGGAATTTTAGTCCATCTACCTACATGGGTTAGTTCTTGCAAGGAAGAGCACTTGTGTATCCAAGAATGACAATCATGAAGCTCAACATAGAATTTGTCAAAGGATATGTTTGAATGGTTTCGTGCTTCCTTGTCTTCAACCACCATAGTGTAGAGACTTGGTGATGTAGAGATTGCTCAAGATATGAGTGGATTACAATCTCATGGAATTTGATTCCACCAAGTACCTACATGAGTTAGATGACATGCGAGATACAAATATATCCAAGACATAAGATTTTCATCATAAGAGAAATATCAAGGATTAGTCATAAGCTCATGTCTTGCATGTATCCAATGGAGTTTCTACTCCAAGTTCAAAGCATCAATTATGTTCAATTCTCCTCTTAACCTGCAAAACACTTTCTCATCAAGAGGTTTAGTAAATATATCCGCTAATTGCTTTTCGGTGCGAACATGCTTAAGATCAATGTCACCCTTAGCAACATGATCTCGAATGAAATGATGACGAACTTCAATATGCTTAGTTCGAGAATGTTGCACAGGATTATGACCAATTTTGATAGCACTTTCATTGTCACAAAGCAAAGGAACATGTCTCACATATATCCCATAATCTTTAAGAGTTTGGGTCATCCAAAGTAATTGAGCACAACATGAACCAGCGGCAATATATTTAGCTTCGGCAGTGGACAAGGATACCGAGTTTTTTTTCTTGGAGGACCAAGACACAAGAGATCTACCAAGAAATTGACAAGTACCCGAAGTGGACTTTCTGTCAACCTTGTCTCCGGCATAGTCCGAGTCGGAATAGCCAACAAGATCGAAAGAGGCCCTCTTAGGATACCAAATGCCAAAATTTGGTGTATGGATTAAGTATCTCACTATCCTTTTCACGGCCTTAAGATGACATTCTTTAGGAGCAGCTTGATATCGTGCACACATGCACACACTTAGCATGATATCAGGACGTGAAGCACATAGATATAACAATGAACCAATCATAGAGCGATAAACTTTTTGATCAACCGGTTCACCGTCTTTGGTCAAGTCATTATGTCCACTAGTAGGCATGGGTGTAGACATACCTTTGCATTCTTGCATATTGAACTTCTTGAACAAGTCCTTGGTGTACTTCGTTTGAGAAACAAAGGTACCTTCCTTAGTTTGCTTGATTTGCGGCCCAAGGAAGAATTTGAGTTCACTCATCATAGACATCTCAAACTTCTGTGACATTAGCTTCCCAAACTTTTCACTAAAATGAGGGTTAGTTGAACCAAATATGATATCATCAACATAAATTTGGCATACAAATAGTTCTCCATTAACCCTTTTAGTAAAAAGAGTAGAATCAATTTTCCCAATTTCAAAGCCTTTTTCAATAAGGAACTTGGTCAAGCATTTATACCATGCTCTAGGAGCTTGTTTAAGACCATAAAGAGCTTTCTGAAGTTTGTAAACATGATTGGGTTTCTTAGGATTGACAAAGCCGGGATGTTGCTTAACATATACTTCCTCCTCTATTTCACCATTTAGAAAAGCACTTTTAATGTCCATTTGGTACAAGGTGATACCATGATGATTAGCATAGGCAAGTAAGATGCGAATGGACTCAAGTCTAGCAAGGGGGGCGTAAGTCTCACCATAGTCCATACCTTCGACTTGTGTGTAGCCTTGGGCGACGAGACGTGCTTTGTTGCGAACTACTTGTCCATCTTCATCTTGCTTGTTGCGAAACACCCATTTGGTACCGATGATGTTGTGGTTGTTGTCGGGCTTCTCAACCAATGTCCAAACTTGATTCCTCTCAAAGTTATGTAGCTCTTCATGCATAGCATTTATCCAATCCGGATCTTCCAATGCTTCTTCGACCTTCATAGGTTCAATGCTAGAGATGAAAGAATAGTTTTCACAAAAGTTAGTTAAACGAGTTTTAGAGCGAGTGATTCTCCCGGTTTGAATGTCATTGTAGATTTGCTCGATGGGATGATCTTTAGCAATTCTTTCTCGAACTCGTGAAATCTTTTGCTTGGGTCTTTGTTGAACATCTTCTTCATCTTGTTCTTCTTCTTCTTCTTGGCCTTCCTCGTTGTTGGCATTGTCGTTCTCTTGTCGTGGTGGAGAAGGAGGTTGTTGACGTTCATCTTGATGCACTTCCTCGTTTTCTTCATCTTGGTGTGTCCCGCTTGTGGATGCTTCCGTGTCAACTCTTGGTTCACCTTGTCGTGAGGTAGAATCTTCCACTTGGATGGACGAGGTACTCTCCTTCACCTCCGTTGGACGGACCTTGCCAATAGCCAAGTCTTGAATTCCTTCCGAAGGATCTTTGTCACCTACATCAATTTGCAATTGCTCTACTTGCGAGCCGTTAGATTCATCAAACTTCACAACTACCGTCTCTTCAACCTTTCGGGTGGAATTGTTGTAGGCACGATAAGTGTGAGAGTTTGAGCCATAACCGAGTAGGAAACCTTCATGAGATTTAGGAGCAAATTTAGAGCGACGATGCTTATCAAGAATGTAGCACTTTGAGCCGAATACTCGAAAGTATCCAACTTGGGGTTTGTTACTGGTGAGGAGCTCGTATGCCGTCTTGCCGAGTAGCTTGTGAAGATACAAGCGATTTGTTGCATGACAAGCTGTCTCAACCGCTTCCGCCCAAAAGTGCTTCGGCTTCTTGTACTCATCAAGCATCGTTCTCGCCATTTCGATGAGCATCCAGTTCTTCCTCTCAACAACTCAATTTTGTTGAGGTGTGTACGTAGCCGAGAACTCGTGTGAAATCCCTTCTTCGTCAAGAAAGGTGTCCACATTTTCGTTCTTGAACTCCGTTCTGTTGTCGCTGCGAACCTTCTTGATCTTCACTTCAAACTGATTTTGGGCCTTCCTAGCGAAGTTTTTGAAGATCTTTTGGACGTGCGATTTATCATCGATAAAGAACACCCACGTAAATCTTGAAAAATCATCAACTATAACTAGACCAAAAGAATTTTCACCGAGACTCTTGTAAGAGTTGGGACCAAAGAGATCCATGTGAAGTAGCTCGAGTGGCCTCCTTGTGGTCATGATGTTCTTCACGGGATGCCTTCCTCCAAACTGTTTACCTGCCTGACAAGCACTGCAAAGTCTATCCTTATCAAATATGACATCATTAACTCCAAGGATATGATTTCCTTTAATAAGCTTGTCAAGGTTTCGCATACCAACATGACCTAATCGTCTATACCACAACCAACCTTTTGAGGATTTAGCAATGAAGCAAGTTTTAGGCTAAGCCTTTTTAGTGAAATCAACAATGTATAGATCACCTTTACACACAGCGGTAAAGACCATTTTATGATTATCTCGACGAAACACTTGGCAATCTACTTTAGTAAATAGAACATTGAAACCGAAATCAGCAAGTCTAGATACTGAAAGTAAGTTGTAACCAAGAGATTCAACGAGCATGACATTTTGTACGGAGCTATCATGTGATATGGCCACCTTACCAAGGCCAACCACCTTACCCTTTGAGTTGTCACCGAAAGTGACATACTTTCGAGGACTATCATTATCAGCAAGCTCACGGAACATGTCTTTATCTCCGGTCATGTGATCGGTACATCCACTATCAAGAACCCATTCCTTTCCTCCTGACATATATCCCCGAAGATTTGCCATAAGACCAAAATGTCTCATTGCATCATCAAGATCGAAGTCACTATCATCATCCTCATCATAGTATCCATGTTCAACATCGTCATGTGGTGGATCAAGTCCTAGAGAGGGTGATTCATTAGAATGAGTTTGACAATAATCTTGCTTATGAATTTTTATAGCTTCGGAAATAATATCACTAATGATACCAACATTTCCTTTGGCACGCATAAGGTTTGTAAGCTCAAATAGATGATCACCAAACATAGGATCACTAGTATTCATCTTACTCAAGGCAATAGACTTATGGAGAATTTCATCAAGATTTTTCAAGGAATAATGTGGAAATCGTTCCTCAAGAAATTTCCATATGGTGTAGGCGCACTTAAAAGTAGGCAAACATCCAACCAAGTTTCTAGGCAATCCTCTAATGATAAGATCGGCAGTTCTATGATTCCTAATCATGTCAATTGACTCATCATGGGTAGGATGCATAGGATCAACATAAGGTGCACAAGGACTAGCAATATATTTGTTAAAATGATATTGATTGAAGATAACAAGCATCTCATTTTTCCACTCATGAAAGTACTCTCCATCAAGAATAGGCACTCTATGTCTAATACTCCCAATAGTAGACTCATCCATCATCCTCCAATGGTGATTAAACCAAAGCAATGGAGACCAATGCTCTGATACCACTTGTAGGACCTTGATAAGAGGTGTCTAGAGGGGGGTGATTAGACACTTAGTACCAAAGTTGCAGTTTTTAAGTTCCTTTGAATTTATGTGGAGTTTAGGCACAATTTCAACATTCACAATACATATCAAGCAAGCATGCAAAGAGTATATAGGCAGCGGAAAGTAAAGCATGCAACTTGCAAGAAAGTAAACGGAAGGGTTTGGAGGATTCAAACGCAATTGTAGACACGGATGTTTTTGGCGTGGTTCCGATAGGTGGTGCTATCGTACATCCACGTTGATGGAGACTTCAACCCACGAAGGGTAACGGCTGCGCGAGTCCACGGAGGGCTCCACCCACGAAGGGTCCACAAAGAAGCAACCTTGTCTATCCCACCATGGCCGTCGCCCACGAAGGACTTGCCTCACTAGCGGTAGATCTTCACGAAGTAGGCGATCTCCTTGCCCTTACAAACTCCTTGGTTCAACTCCACAATCTTGTCGGAGGCTCCCAAGTGACACCTAGCCAATCTAGGAGACACCACTCTCCAAGAAGTAAGAAATGGTGTGTAGGTAATAAACTCCTTGCTCTTGTGCTTCAAATGATAGTCTCCCCAACACTCAACTCTCTCTCATAGGTTTTGGATCTGGTGGAAAGAAGATTTGAGTGGAAAGCAACTTGGGGAAGGCTAGAGATCAAGATTCATATGGTAGGAATGGAATATCTTGGCCTCGACACATGAGTAGGTAGTTCTCTCTCAGAAAATGTATGCTGGAAGTGTAGGTTTGTTCTGATGGCTCTCTCTATGAATGAAGAGGAGGTGGAGGGGTATATATAGCCTCCACACAAAATCTAACCGTTACACACAATTTGCCAAACTCGGTGGGACCGAATCGTTAAACTCGGTCAGACCGATTCAGCAAATAATGTGACCTTTAGGGTTTTCGGTGGGACCGAAATGCAACTCGGTGAGACCGACTCAGTTAGGGTTAGGGCATAATGTAATCTCGGTAGGACCGATTACACAAACTCGGTGGGACCGATTTTGGTAATAAGCTTTCCAGAGAGTGGGTCAGGCAAACTCGGTGGGACCGATTACTCAAACTCAGTGGGACCGATTTTGATAGTAAGTTTCCAGAGAGTTGGCATTGTAATCTCGGTAGTATTGATTGCTCAAACTCGGTGAGACTGACTTTGATAATGGACATACACAGAGAGATTACAATCCCATCTCGGTGATACCGAGATCCCTATCGGTAAGACCGATTTGCTTAGGGTTTGTGGCAGTGGCTATGACTTATGGAATCGGTGGCGCTGGATAGGAAATTTCGGTGTGACCGATTTTGGCTTTGGGTTTAGGTCATTTGTGGAAGTGGGAAAGTAGTTGAGGGTTTTGGAGCATATCACTAAGCACATGAAGCAAGAGGCTCATTAAGCAACACATCATCCCTCCTTGATAGTATTGGCTTTTCCTATAGACTCAATGTGATCTTGGACCACTAAAATGTAAAATGAAGAGTCTTGAGCTTGAAGTTTGAGCCAATCCTTTGTCCTTAGCATCTTGAAGGAGTTCCCAAATCCTTTAGTCCATGCCACTCCATTGTTGAACTTATCTGAAATATACTAGATAAAAGTGTTAGTCCAACAAGAGATATGTTGACATTAATTACCAAAACCACCTAGGGAGCACTTGTGCTTTCACTCACCAATCAAGGTAGATGGCGAGTGGTGGAATACCTTTTGTAGTTTTGCAAAAGCACCTAATTAATGCTCTTGTTATCCTCAAAAAATTATGTTTATCAATGCATGCATGCATAAAGTACATGCATTGGTCAATTTTCTCTTAATACTTGCATGCAATGATTTAATGCACCTTGCAATCTGAACATGTGATGGAAAACAACTAAATTGAGCCTTATAAAATGGAAAAACTAAAATTTTGAGATAAGCCCTATAAACCGGAAAGGAGGGAGTACATAGGTTGACAATGGTGTGGGACCATGATGTCAGGAAACCAGGAGGAAGCAAAATAAATTATAGTTTATATATATATATATATATATATATATAATAAGGAGGCACTTGCGTACGTGAGGATATGGACCTGGTGGGTCCCCATTGTCATCCTCTCCAAGTAAAGTCATCTCCTCGCCCGCGCGCGCTTTCCGCCCGAAACAGTCAGCGCCGCCCGCCCCGCTTCTCGGTGCAGGCGATTGCTCCGCCTTCAAATGACACAAGTGTCATCCATCTGTCCATCTGCCGCCCACATTAATGATACACGGTTGCCGAGGAGGCTACTCCGGCGCCACACGTCCGTCCCTCCGCCCGCCCAACATTGCTATATAAACTGCTGCGCCGGTCATAGCCGCAGTCATCCGCATCCGATCCCTTTCTCCTGTCCACACCACTACTGCCCACCATGGCTTCCTTGCACTCCAGCGCTCTTCGGGACGGGCGGACGATGGACCACAAGGAGATGGCAGCCATTGCTTCCGACCGGCTGGCCGGCAGGCAGCCGGAGGATGACGACGTCCCAATGGAGAACATGGTAGTCGCCGATCTGGCGCCAACCCCCTCCTCCGCGCCATCCTCGCCGGTGCATTGCACCATGACCATCGCCGAGGCCCATGCCCAATATATGGACAGGGTGAGGCAGATGCGTGAGGAGCAGTTCCGGGAGGCGCAGGCCGACACCGCCTACAACCACCATCTCCTCCAGGAGCACCTGCAGGCGGAGGAGCAGATCGTCGCGGAGCGGGCGGAGCAGGAGGCGCTGCTCGACTCGTACCGCTCCGCCCGCAAGGGCCGCCTCGAGCACTGGCAGTACCGCATGCGGGTGGCGGAGGCTGCGGCCGCCTACAAAGAGGCTAGCAAAGGGGGAGATGAAGCGGGCGAGGCGCTATTTGGCGAGACCGAGGACGAGGCAGAGGACAATGCCGGCTCCGACGAGTCCCCGCACCGTTGGCGTCGACGAGGCCCTGCTCCGCCGAGGCCCCGCGGTGCCAACAACAAGGCAGAGGACACCGCCGGCTCCGTCGAGGCCCCGCCCCGCCAACAACGATGCAGAGGACACTGCCGGCTCCGCCAAGGCCCCGCCCCGCCAACAACGAGACAGATGACATCGCCGGCTCCGCCGAGGCCCCGCCCCGCTGCGAATGAGGCCGCGCCACATAGAAAACGAGGAAGAGTAGAACACGGTAGGTCGCCGCCGCTCGGGTCCAAGTAAGGCCATCGCTGCTACCCTCCGGTTGAAGCCAAGCTAGGCGGTTTGACCATTGACGGCCGGTTAGCTTCTTGGCAGCGACGTGGAGTCGGAGAGCTGCGCTAGAGAAGAACGCTGCTTCTACTTAACTGTTGGTGCAGTTAGCTGACTGGCACATGGCTCCAATAGGCCACATGTCAGTTACGCAACTGCACCTACAGTTAAGTCACTGAAACTTCTGTTCGGCTCAGCGGGACACAGGTGGGTAGCTACGGTTAATTAATTATACCTCCAGCGCACCCCTTTTTAGTTGAAGAATGTATGAAATGTAATGAAATCCGGCATGTTTATATGAAATCCGACCGTGTATGAATGAATTTATTTTGATTAGTTTGAATTCCTGTATCACTGGCATTAGATGAGCATGCAAAACAATATGTACTAGCATTATTCCCAGGGTGATCACCTCGTTTGCAGCAGTTTCACATGTACTCCCTCCGGTCCTTTCTAGTCTGCATACAAGTTTTGTCTGCAGTCAAAGTATCTCTACTTTGACCAATCTTATACAAAAAAGTATGCACTTTCACAATGTGCGAAGTAAAAAGGAACAGAAGGAGTACAAAGAGTTTGAGCAGCTTTTTAGCGTTTCTGTACATTGCAATCAAACACACAGGCCTGGCAATTCATAGAGAACATTCAAAACAATCAATGATTATGCATCTCAGTGACTCACATGCCAGAGGCAATATTTACTTCACAACTAAAGAACAAAGAAAAAATTGATCGACGCTGCTGACAGCAAAGGGCGTCCCATTCGAAAATATCAAACACATGTCTTGCTAAAATCAATGAGCAAAATTTGACAAGGTTGTCCCATTCCAAAATATCAAATGCCTATGATTGTGGAATGGGCAGGGTTTGCCATCAGTTCGGACATTGACATGGCACCTCGTGCTAAATAAACCAGCTGTTCTTTTTGTGCAGTTCCACCAAAATCAACCAAATTCGTGCGTACCTTGTATGATTTCGCCCTTATATGTTGCAATGCCTTGAACTTATCGGCACCTCCTTTCTTGTGGTGGAAATGAATGATTCGATGTATTCATGAACATTTTGTGCGGTTCCCATTGAAATCAAGCTGAGAACCCCTGTTTGCACAAATACAAAAAAGTGATTAGTATAAAGCAAACTGTACTATTAATTGATAGTTTCAACAGGCACATACATGGTCCATGTAGAGCACACTTTTAGAAAAATGGAACTCACCAGAAAGAATCCTAGAACAACATTGTACTCGCACATCACAGCAAAAAAAATGGAGATTTGTCAGTCCTTCTGAGCTGAAGTTAGTTTGGTCTTGTTGGGAGTAATGTAACCATCCTTCAACTGCTCCTTCTGATGAGAAGATAGACAGGGCTTCTTCATCCTGGCATAATCGAAACTAGTCACTTCACGTACTCCATATTCTTCTTCAGAGGAAGATGATCCTTTTGTGCAAAGACAAGAGGACTATTAAATGCTAGCATCCCTGTTTGCTCAAAAAAAGGAAAGGAAATATTTAAAACAGCACAGATGAAGCACTTCTCAAGGACAATACCACTTTTTCATGATAGTATCTAAATAGTAGCACAACACCAATAGAGATGACAAAGCTCAATCATATGGATGAAATCAATGGGCGAGTACCAACCTTTGTCAGGAGGCTTATTGTGTAGAGCATATAGATGAAGCACTTCTCTGGAACCATCTGTTGCTATCTACGGTGGTGGCCATGATTACCATATACTCCTCGATTAGTTTAATGTTTCCAACATCTTCTTGTGCAGTTCCACTAAAATATATGGTATGTTCAAAGAAGATCCCTGTTTGCACAAGTAGAGATAATTACGTATTACATTAAGAGTGGCATCAAATCAGTGGCAAAACAATTGCTCGTTCCAGCCATAGCAATAAATTAAGATGCAAAACTATATCATTACTTGTGTCATCACAGTTCCAGTGCTTCATTACAGCACCGGGAGTTGATTTTTGTTTTTCTTCCGCTTGTTCTTCCCCTTCATCACTTGGTTCAATAACAGACAAGCTTCGCCTTCAATGTAAGATTTGGCATGTCAATTAGGGAGCACAAGTATAGTACTAAACTTAATTTTCTGATGAAAGTGGCAAAATACAGGCCAGCATTTGTGAAATATCCTTATCTTACACAATGGGATATTACGGTGCACATACAGATTGGAAGTCTTGTCTCCATTTGTGTAGTTCACTAAAATCAAGCAACATTATCGTACAAGTAGCACAACATATGAAAGCACACTGCAGAATCATGTGAAAG
This sequence comes from Triticum aestivum, assembly GCF_018294505.1. NCBI lineage: Eukaryota > Viridiplantae > Streptophyta > Magnoliopsida > Poales > Poaceae > Triticum > Triticum aestivum. The sequence goes on along the minus strand of NC_057810.1, from coordinate 298,616,466 downwards.
AAGGCTAGTACTGACCTCTCATGATGCGGAATTCAAACAACTCACAAGAATATCTGAACCAAATTTGCCTTAACGGATAGGAAGTAAGATCTCCTCTTGTGCAGTTCCACTAAGATCAAGCAATCAAGCAACGTTGTCGGTGTGACATTTTGGTTGAACTGCACAAAACACTCTTAAAACAAAAGTGTTTTGTGCAGTGCAACAAAAGGTCACAATGGCAACGAGGTGAACTAGATAACCCTGTTTACACAAAGGTGCAAAGGAAACAATTAGTGGTCAATAACGGTGGATGACACAGAAGCCAACAAAAAGAAGCATCTACCTTATCTAAATGGGAAAGAAAGCAAGACAGTAGCATTTCTCAAATGGTGGCATTGATTAATATTAACATAGAGATTATATTAACAATAAAATTCGTTAAACATGTAATTTGCTTTTAACTGTGGCATTGCATCAATTTTCCAGCGGCATTATTAGAGGGTGTTTGTTTACAGTGACATTTTGGTGTAGGAACTAAAAAAACTCCGTGTCAGTCCCATCTAAACCAAACAGGAGGGACTTTTAGGGACTAAAAGTGGGCATTTGGGACTAAAGAAAGAAGACCCCGAGGGAGTCTTTTTGGGACTTTTTCCAACAGTTGCCCCTGCCACGCATCGCACCTTGTTTCTATTAGTTCATTACTAGGGGTAACATGGTCTTGTAGCATGTCATTTAATAACCTCTAGTCCATGTTTAGTCCCTGGAACCAAGCAGGTAGGGACTAGGGAGTCTTAACCAAACAGGGCCTTAGATTAACAACAGCTAATGAGTTGCACGGGACAGTGGACGCACCAGCACCATGTGCATCTACCGATGTACTATGGTCATGCACAGTCTGTTGCAACAAAGAACAAACAACCAAGGAGCATATTTGTGTTGGTCCCAGGTTTGTTATATTTAGACACCTTTCCCTATGTGAGCGCAGCAAATCTAGTCCTGCTCAAACTCTACAGCCTTGTCCCTTCCTTCCCTTTTTGAACTAGTACTTTTGCCCCTTCCTTTCCTCTTTGAACCACGTCCTAGATTCATGCGATACAATTTTCCCCAATACTTTCCCTCATTCCTTTCCTCTTTGAACCACGTCCTAGATTCATGCTATACAACTTTCCCCCTTCATTTCCTCTTTGAACCATGTCCTAGATTCATGCTATATACAACTTTTCCCACTACTTACCCCCACTCCTTTCCTCTTTGAACCACGTCCTAGATTCATGGTATACATGCAGCTAGAGCAATGCATGTGGAGTAAGTAAATTATATCTTAAGGTTCTTGGGGCGTGGTTCGGTGGGCGACGAGACGGCAGCGAAGAAGAAGGGGTCGGAGGCCCTCCCGCGCCGCCGCTGGGTGGAAAGTGAACAGCTGCACCGGTAGTGGATTCCCTCCCTCGCCGACAGCGACAGTGTTAAGCCTCCTTCCCTTCCCGGCGAACGGATCCTGCCGGCTCTTTGAGCAGCAGTGAGGGGAGAGAGAGGCCAATGAAGTCTTGTTTAGATCTGGAGAGGGCGAGAGAGTGTGAAGAGAGCAACTACAAGCGCTGAGGCTCCAGCGGGTGAGGGCGAGAGAGTGTGAAGAGAGCAACCGCAAGCGCTGAGGCTCCAGCGTGTATATATATATACTGGAGAGAGAGTGTGAAGCATGCAAACCCTAGAAAATATTTTGACCAATCAAAGAATCCTCCTGGCACAAATTATGCTCAAGTGTAGTTATCGAACCCGAGACCTCAAGTTTGATGACTGGCTAACCAGCTACACAACCGTCCCGTTATGTTCAACGAGAGGAAAATAACCTTTTATACATTCCTGCATTCGTGTGACAAGCATGCCGTGTTTTTGTGTGTGTGTGGGAGTCATTGGGATTTCAATCATAATCGTGTCATGTGGCTTTGGTGGTAAGACTATCCACAGTGGTGCAGAAATAATGCAGCCTTAGTCACCTTACCTCTCTCCACGTAGTACGTTGGGTCCCACCAGTCAGAGGGTGAAACAAACAAATTAATAAGAAAAATTAAAAGCGCCAGTGGTGTATCTTACCTCACACATCTCGCTACTGCTCGGGAACACTGTCCAATTGATCCCTCTGTTCGCTCATGTACTATTTTAAGTGAATCCTTATTATAACATGCACACAAATTTTGGGCACTTGTATACGACTTAAGTTAGTGTGCCACCGTATCTCGTATACTTACTACTCCCTCCGTCTAGGTGTAATAAGTCACGTTAGAAGGTGCAACGGGACCAAGGTGCGTGCGTGTGCGTGTGTGTGTATAACAGTCTGTGTGTGTTAGAGAGTGCGACTGATCGACCTACTCCTACAGAGAGATGGTGTGTAGTGTATGATTTTAGCCGCGAGAGTCGGTGCATCCTCTCATTTCCGGGTGTGTCCGGTAGGGACATGCGGACAGCTGCCACGCCCGCTCCTGACCAGCCTGGCCCACCCAAAGCCCCTCCATCGCCCGCACGCGCTTCCCGCCCGAAATGGTCAGCGCTGCTCCAAAGAATCGGTGCCGCATTCATGCTCGGGAAGAGTGGACGCGACCTCTCACTGGCGCAAGAGTGATGGTTGCTTCATCCATCCAACTTACTGCTGGGTCTATGTGATTTGACGGCTCATTGGTCTTTATTACTAAGGTGGTAGGGCTGCTGGATGTCCCATGCTTTTGGCGAAAGGAGGTACTACTACTAGATTACAATTTTCTCCATTCTTACAGCGGAGGAGTTCAAGAGCAGTGAAAACACGCAGGCTCGGTGATTACATGGCCCACCTCACACTATCACCGTGTGACACCTAACTCTTTACATAGTACTCCCTTCGTTCCTAAATATTACTAGATGAGTCCCCGCACGTTGCCACGGAACAGCGGTATATCTCTCTGCGCAAAATTATCGATTTCATAGAACTAAAAAAACTCTATAACCGCATAACAAATGTGGTAGCCAAACTAAATAAACTCCCATCATCATTTAGATCATCCCACGTAAGGAAAAAATATCAGCCAACTCCTACTGCATAATGGGATTATATTTTTCTTTTTGTCATGTTAATGGGACTTAAAAGCTCACTTACATGCATGCTACCGGTGCATGCTTGCATGCAGACATGTTGATGTGATTTAAAACCCACTCACATGCATGTGCCACGGTATTTCTGCATGCTTGCATGTGGCTTAGTGTGGAGCCTCTCAACGTCTAGATCAGATGGCTATTATGGACTGATTTACTTCATCTAACGGCTACATCAATTTTGATGATGTGGCTCAAGGAGAGGATAGAGAATTCCTAGTAGTGGGGGCTAGCTATTACTAGTACTAGATAAGTCTTTGTAGAGATTCCACTAGGTGAACTACATACGGAACAAAATGAATGAATCTACACTTAAAATGCATCTATATACATCCGCATGTGGTTCATGGTGAAATCTCTACAAAGACTTATATTTAGGAACGGATGAAGTACTAGTATAGTACGTACTGTAATTTATCAGCGAGATAAATTTGTACAATGCTATGAAGCTCCCAGCTTCTGTTACATGTATCTTGCGTCCAAGGTTGCCCGTTGCAACATTTCTTCAAATACAAAGGAGACTAACATGCATGCTATTGCATCTCAATGATTGACAGATCATAGCAAATATGTACTCCCTCCGTTCCAAAATAAGTGTCTCAACTTTGTGCAAACTTTAGTACAAGGTTGTACTACTACTAAAGTTGACACTTATTTTGGAACAGAGGCAGCTAAAGAAAAAAACGATCCATGCAGTCCCTAGCCCTTGAACCATGAACCCTGACCAGGCTTCAATTTGCTGGCAATGTTGGAGCTTCCTAATAAATGAAGTTTGCAACTTTTGACCATTGGATCATTTTGTGCAGTTTCACCAAAATCGAGATGAGCATCCCTGTGGCAAAGAAATTGAAGAAATGTGATTAGAATAAGATTACTGGGACTAGTTGATGAGACATAAACTCATCACAAATACAGTATGTAGAAGCTAGTAGAGGTATCATGTATGTGCGGGGCAAAGAAGTAGAGAAATATCCACAGGGAGTGATGTGGGCAGCTGGAGCAGTGGTGCAAGCCGGCTGTAAAGGGAACTGTACCTGAGGGACGTAGCTCAACCTTGAGGAGGGCAGCGGGAGGCGGCAACTGCCCACATCGTGGCAGTGAGCAAGGGACAAAGGCAACCTCACCGGCTTTGTGAGAGAGAATGGCGGGGACCCCTGATCGGGACGTGCCGACAGTGGGTTTTCGCCATCGGCGACGGCCACCGCATCTACACTAAGCATCCACCCCTTCCCCAAGCGGACGTGATCCACCGGGATGTTAGAGATGTGGCCACAGTCGTTTTGTGCGAGAGAGTGTGAAGAGAGCAACCCCAGCAAGCAACCGTGTAGGCTGGCCCGTCCTGACTATGTATATAGTGGAGCGGTTTCCTTTTCTCTCCATATGAACCTATCATATTGCGTATGTGCCACTGAAGAAAAAAAAACTTTATTTATAAATGACGCGGCACCTACTACTCGTTCTCCTATAATGTTGCACTTGGCATCTCCAAAATATTAACCTTGCGATTGGCTCTTCGCCTCTTTGGGAAGTCGAGCAATAATGGTAGTGCAGTATATATCGTTCTGGCTATATGAGACCGAATGAATTGCTGCACGTCCACCACGTGGGCAAGGGTCGAGGGGCGAGGGAGAGTTCTACATACAGAGCAAAATGAGAGAGTCTACACTCTAAAATGCGTCTATATACATCAGTGTTTGGAGTATGTACTAGTAGTTCATATTGAAATCTACTAAAGGACATATATATTCAAAACAATATGATATAATCTCTATAACCAAGGTAGTAGGGACGAGGAGTAAACGGAGGGAGTAGTAATTTTTTATCCTCGTCCTGCGAGCCACCGCGCACATGGGCGAGGGAGCGGGCGTAAGGCGGAGCAAGCTTCACCTCATCCTGCGAGCCACCGCGCCCGTGGGCGGGGATGGCATACTAAGCAAGCTTCTCCTTGTTCTGCGAGTTGACGGGACACATCAAAAGTACTCCAGTGTATAGAGCCTTGCCTCTAAGGTAGGCCCCACATGGTTTGCCTCTTTTTTTAATTTAACATAATGCGTCAAGTCGCAATTTTTTTGTTCACCCGTGGTAGACGATCCTCCCTCCACCAAGTGGACAACCAGTACACGTGCCAAATTACCACGTGGGCTGCCTTTTTTCGTACAGAAATGAGCTCCACCGTGTACCCGCGCGGGTGTGGTTGGGAAAGAGACGGGAGTACGTGCACCGTGCATGCACCTCTTCTCTTCGTGCATGTCCCCCACCTACGTGGGTGTGTGAGAGAGATACA
>NC_057810.1:298607853-298610715 GCF_018294505.1 Triticum aestivum | reverse complement strand
ATGTCAAGTTTGTGTGTGGCAGGGAGACATGACTAGAGAGCTCGATGTTTCGGTGTGTGGGGGGGGAGGGGTGGGGGAGGGGTAGGCAGAGGCCTAACCATAGAGGTAGAACGACTCGTATATGTGTTGAGAAGGAGAGACCCAGCTATGTCTTGAGGGAGATCGGTCGACATCCATACATAACTGAAGGACGGGAAATATGATGGGATAGAGAGAGAGGAGAGAGGGAGAGAGAGGGAGGAGAGGGGTAGAGTGCTGGATAGGTGATGGAGTTGCTTCTCAGAGATGTTGGGAGAGGCCTACTAGACAAAGTGAGGGTGGAACTGCAATGTTATGAATAAGAGTGGGGATGTGTTTCTGTGTGTGCCTGTGCATGATAGATCTGTCGGGACGCACCCATGGATGATGAAGGGGAACCATGTGTTTGGTAAGAAAACCTAACTAGATCGGTAGATCAATTGTTGTTTGTCGGAGGAAGGGAGAGACACAACTAATGAGGTAGATCGATCGACATGTGGGTAAAAACGAGTTATAAGGACCTAGCTAGCTATATGTATAGCAAGAGATCGGTCGGTGTACGTCCATTTGTTAGAGGCAAATAAGACCCAGCGAGACAGATAGACAGAGAGAATTGAGCTAGGAGGTGGTGCAAAGAGGCCTAACTACTAGCTAGATAGGGGGGGAGTGTGCGGTTGTGAGATCGATGAAAAGAGGGGCGAGAGTTTACACGTGTGTCTGACCGTATGAGAGACATGAGGCAAGGACACATAAAGGAGGAGATTGAAGGTGTGTGTGTATGTTGTAGGCAGGCATCGCTGGAGAGGTTTATCGATCGGTGTGTGTTGGAAAGGAGTTGTGGAGACTCTGGGAGAACGACCTAAAGAAAAAAAATGAATGTGCCCGGTGGATAGAATGCCGAGGGAGGGGGAGGGCGAGGAGGGCGTGTGCATGCACGAGAGAAAGTTAGTGGTAGCTACAAACGTTAGAGGATTGTGTGGGTGTAAGAGACTAACAAAGATCATAATTTGATATGAAAGTAGATTCATATAGTTGAATAGGAGATCATAGTGTTTTAAACATTGCATGCATGAATATAGCGGTGATACACGTGTTGTGCACATGTTATACCATAACGTGATAATGCATGGTGTTTGCAACTCACAGCTAAATGCCGAACAGTCTAAACCAACTATACATCAAAGAATCTCACATTTTATTTGAATTTGTGATAATGTATGGCATTTGCAGCTTACAACTAAATATTGAGCAATCTAAACAATACTATATATCGAACATTCTCACATTTTATTTGAATTTGTGGTAATGTGTGGTGTTTGCAACTCACATCTAAATACTTGTAGGCGTAGGGGGCGGGGCACCATACATAATGTGATAAACACATTATACATATGAGACATGGTTTAGATTATGAAGATCTAGCTAGAGCTAGAAATGGAATGTGATTTGAAATCAAAATAAAGTGGATTCAAAAAATCTAGTTCGAGTTCATATAGTACACATAGTTCATATGTAACTCGAGACTAATCATGTGGTGTGCTATGAAGATAATACACAAACGATGGTTTAACTTGACAATAATGATGATTGTAGATCTTATTAAAATAGAGAAACGAATTCAAATGCTTTGACTTCACAACAATCATTACTGTAGATCTTATTCAAATAGAGAAACGAATTCAAATTTAGTTCATATTGAAGCGGTAGTATATACGTTTGGAATGCACTAAAATGTTCATTTGAGTAGTAGGTTTCATGCATTATACACGTAGCGAAATATTTTAATTGAACGTAACATGAATTCAAAGTTTTGAATGACATTTGTAGTGCGCATTGATTTGGTACAGGACACGTTAAGCTTGTCCGGAAATTTCAACCCGCGCCATGTTAGCCCGAAATATTTGAGATATATATTTGTCTCGTTGTGCTCTGACAACTCCCTCCATCTCAACCCGCGCCTTGCTATTCCGAAATTACAACGCGGGTGAAAACTCCAACCTCCTGTGAAATCCCGACACGCGAAATGCCCGTGGTACCCCTAAACCGAAAGAACCGCCTCAAATCGGTGGGGGTACTTTTGTAACTTACCCCACATTTCGGACAAGCACGTCTCTAAGACATGGTTCCCCACTGCCATCCCATCCGCCCACCCATTCGTACACCGAGGCCACGAAAACCCGAGACGAAACCCCACACCCTACTCCATCCGCCACCCAGCCAGAGCCTCTTCCCTGACGATGTCGTCCACAGCAACACCTCGACGTCCCTCATCCACCGTACCGGATGAGGATTCGTCATCGATCTCATCGTCCCGCCGGTTCAGCCACCCCTTCCTCCACCTCCAAGGAGTTGCCCCAATGTTCCCCTCGTCTTTCGCGCCACCTCCATTCCCACACCGCTGTCTTCACCTGCACCACCGGAAGAGCATCATCATCACCGTTTCCTCGGATGAAGCTGCGGCCTAATCGACGCCACCAAAGAGGTTGTACACTAATCGCCGCATTTTCTTCTTGGTACGATCTCAAGGTGCTGCCGGCGCTCAGTCCCGAGCCGACACGGCGCGGCTCCATCCACGGCAGCGTCACCGGCCACTTCCTCCACGGCGTCGCTCCCTCGGTGGCGACGTCCACATCAGTAGGAGCTGCTACTGCTTTAGCTCTCGCTTGTGCTGCTGCTCTGCTCTTGCTCTCGGTCCCCTGCCTGGTCTGCTCTTGCTATTCCTCTTGCTCGCGCTACTGCTCTCGCTCTTGCTCTTGCTTGCGATGCTGCTCCAATTTAGCTACACTTCAGTCGACTGAATCGACTTTTGGGTCAGTCGATTTTTAGGGGGTGGGGGGGCTCACC
>NC_057810.1:298569825-298607426 GCF_018294505.1 Triticum aestivum | reverse complement strand
GGAGGGGGGCTTGTCGGAGAGGTACCCCACTATCTATCTTAGGGTTCAGGATGGAGGCGGTGGTTGCCGGCGGTGGCGGGGCGTTGGCGGGGCGGTGGCGTGGGGATCACCAGAGAAAAAGCTCGGGACGGGGGGCCTAGAGGGATGGCCGGGGCGGCGGCGGACCAGCGGTGGGGAGTGTTTTCAGGGCGGGCGGGGCGGCGCACCGCCGGCCGCGGGCGGCGGGGGGGCTGCTGTTTGGCCGGTGGTGGCTGGCGGCTCAGGGGGGTGGAGGTTGAAGATGAACCATGGGCCCTTGATTTCGTATCCAACGGCTGCAAAATCGACTGATCAGAGATGAAAAAGTCAGTCGACCGACGTGTAGCCTCACCTTGCTAGTGCATCTAGTTTCGACAGCAAAATTCAGTTTCGACAGTTAAGTTCAGTTTCGACAGTTAAGTTCAGTTTCGACAGTTAAGTTTAGAGATGAGCGGCTGATGTATTTTACATCTAGCACTTTGTGGTTATGTATTTTATGTCATGTATTGGAGATGCTATTAGAATTCCACTCAGGTTAACGTTGTTCGTTGTCTCTCTTGTCCTGCTTCAGCCTCGGCGTCGTACAACTCACTGGAGCTGCTCCAACGACGAAACCCTCCATCACAACGGAGCAGTACCTCGGGCTCCATCTCCAGACGCCTAAGATCTTCTTCCCCTCCTCCAACAGCAAAGTCAGCCAGAGCATCCTCACCGGCCAACCCAATCACGCTGAGATCGACATGGCTTTGCCAAAGAGGTTGTACACTTGTTGCATCTCTTTTTTACTCTACATGTTATATATATTGTCCACTGAGGACACAGATTTGTTCCTTTAGTGTCTCCTTGAAAGAAAAAACATAGGAATTTTAATTTTCACTTGTCCTCCTTTTCAAATTCCTATTCATGAAGCACAAGACTAAGAGATAGTAGCATAATAGCATTATAACCGTACATTTTCTTGTGGTTTAACTTAATCTCACCATGCTTCTTTGCATCCTGTGATCTTCCAATTGTTGTGAATCAAACACCCAGATTGGTAGAAATCCTGTGTTTTTAAATTCTCTGTTTTGCACGTGCATTCCTATCCTATTCCTGTCTATTTCCTATCCCTGCATTGTTGGAATCCTCCAATTCAAATGAGCCCTTACAGAATTGCTTCTCTTACAGATAGTTGTCAAAGAAAACCCTGCGTGGTTTGTCCCGCTCCAGCTGCACCGTCGTCCACCCCAGCTCAGCTGCTCCAACAACAGAAGGGTCCAGCACAGCAGGGATCCGGCCTCCAGACTGTCTTTCGCCGCCTCAGATCTTCTTCCCCGCCGCTGGCAGCCATGAAAACTGCATTACCATCATCAACCGAGCAGATGACCTCGAGGACTACACGGGTCCGCAAGAGAGGTCGCACTATTTTGTGTCTGCTTATGTTATGCATCGCCCAATATTACATGCTACTTTATCGTCCTGTTCACCTATTAGACTCTGAGTCAGCTCCAAACTAATGGTCAAACTTGAGTTTTTAAATGGTTGTGGGGTACATATCGGGGCCGCTATCAATAGTATCTATCTACTATCTGGTTAATCTCCGGTGTCTACTATGAGTTTCATCTTGGGTGGGAAACAAACAGTAAAGAAGCCATTATCTGTATTTTTTAAATGAAGCCATTATCTGTCTGCTATTATTGGTTTTGGGTCTATCCACAGGTTGCTACCATCACTCTGGATTTCTGCATGCACTCCTTACATAATCTCACTATGTTTTATTCCTATGCATGACAGTTATTGTAAACAATGGAACTGAACATGTAGAGCAAAAGAGACGAGCCTTGCGTGGCAATAAAATTTCATGCAGCCATCGCTCCATGGTAGGCGCAAAGGCAGCCCCCCTCCACGCATTTCGGATTGTAATCGAGAGGAAGATATCTATTCTGAGGGGGATTCAGAAGGAGAAGACAACTCCTATTTACCCCCTGAGGTCTTGCTCTAACTTGGCATGCTGATGTTGGTTATATCATGCATATGGTGTCTTGCATTGCTTACTTTACACATCAAATATGTCATCTGCTTAGTTTAGACATCCTTTGTGTGAATGCCATCTGTTTAGTTTATTCATCGTTTATGTTAATTATGCAAGGCCATCTTGTTTAGCCAGGCATCATATATGTGATGCCATCCTGCTTAGCTAGTCATCTTATATGTAAATTATATCAGGACATCCTTTTTTATTCGTTACATATTACATTTGTCAACAATGTTAGTACATTCAACTGCTCTTCGTGTGCATCAGCCATTTGACACGGTGATGGCAAATTCTGGAGTGAAAACAAGGTCTTCAGAGCAGACTATGCTATCTAACAAAGCGCATATCTCACTGGTTACGGATAGCTCCTTAGAGGAGGATTCAGAGACAGATGACCAGTCCTATCCCCCCCCCTCCCCGAGGTGTATGCTCTAACTTGGCAGGGTTATGTTGCTCATATCGTGCGTATGGTGTCTCGCATTTCTATGTCATTTGATTAGTTTAGACATGTTTTGTGTGAATGCCACATGTTCAGTGTCTAATTACCATATATGTGAATTATGCATTGCCATCTTGTTGCAGGACATTATATATGTGAATTATACAATGCTATCTTGTTGCAAAAGCATTATATATGTGAATTATGCAATGCCATGCTGTTTAGCCAATCATCATGTATGTGAATTATATCATGCTATCATTTTTTTGTATTACGTGTTCCATTTGTCGACAACGTTTGTATATTCAACTACTCTTCTTGTGCATTAGCCATTTGAAGCGGTGATGGAAGTATCTAGAGTGAAAACAAGGTATTCAGAGCAGACAATGCTACTTGTTGAAGCAGACATCTTGCTGGTTACAGAGAGCTCCTCAGAGGAGGATTCAGAGACTGACGACCAGTCCTATTTCCCCCCTGAGGTCTATGCTCAAACTTGGCAGGGTTATATTACCCATGTCATGCATGTTGTCTTGCATTGATAAGTTTTTACATCATATATGGATTGCCATCTACTTACTTGCTTACTATATAAATCATATATTTGAATTATATCATACCATCATGTTTACATAGTACATACACATCATCTATCTGAATTATGGCGTGGCAACCCATTTAATAAAGACATCATATAGTTATATCATCTCATCCTATTTAGTGTTTACAGTCATCATATTTTGAATTATGGCATTCTATCCGTGAATGTATGTGAATTATGGCATGCCAACCTATTTAATAAACACATTATATAGTTATGTCATGTCATCCTGTTACTTAGTCTCATATTTTAAACTATGTCTTTCCATCTTTTTTAGTTAGCCATCATAATGTCAAATTGTGTCATGCTATCTTGTTTAGTTAGCCATCATATATGTGAAATTGTCTCATGCTATCCTGTTTGGTTAGTCAACATAAATATGAAATATTTCATGCCCTCTTTTATTCCCCATTATCCATTGCACCTGTCTATCATACAATGTCTATACTTTCAATTACTTTTCTTGTTTATCAGCCATTTGAATTGGAGAGCGTGATGGCAGTATCTAAGGGAGTAACAACACGGTCTTCAAAAAAGATAGTGCTACCAGTTGAGGCAGATAGAACCACGGTTGTACTTGCCCAAGGACCAGATCCACCACACATAACCCGGACTCTCGTAGATTGTACCCCTACCCAGTTGGACAAAGAACCAGCTACACCCCTTCTAACCCCAACCGCGGCAGATAGTAACCCAGTTCCAGTTGACACAGCACCGTCTCCACCATAGAGCACCCAAACACGAGCAGTTAGTAAGGGAACTGCAGTGCCCAAAGCACGAGGACCACCACTCTGAATCCCAACTCAACGCTTAAAGGAGAAGAACATTTGTTCTCAGGTCAGGTTCTGTAGCTATGGTTCATACTCCTTTGCTCTTGCATTACTGTATTTACTCATACCAACTATTTTCAAATTTGAAGGATGGAACTGAAACTCCAATGGCGCAACAGGTATGTTTTAAACCTGTTTCTTTAACTGGTTTGCTATTGTAACCTGCTCTATGTTGATTTCAATTTCAATTGAATAAACAGTTATGTTCTCATGTCAAGCACATTACAAGTGTTGTTATTGCTCTATAGTTACCCACACTTATATTCTGTCTATTCTGCTTTGTCTTGAACAAATATTATTTGAACTGTGTCTCTATCTTGATTTGGCAACAAAAACTAGAATGATATAGACCATAAAGTGACCATGGTACATAGATATATGTTTGTTTCATGCAGTTATCCTGTCCACTTTACTACTGAACTCATTTACCAAAATGAGTTTCATATACAACATGGTAAACATGTGATGTGTCTACTTGTTTCTCTTTTAGAATGCGGACAAAATATTGGAGAACAGTACCGCATTATCCATTGGTAAAGGAAGTAATGCAGATAAGGTTCAAGATAGTGAGACATCCCTGTTGGTCTCCAAAAAAGCTGATAAAAACTATCTTGACGACAGTGAGGGAACCCAAAAGTCCTGTCTTGATGTAGTGTTCGAGTTACTAGCCACTACTGCTGGCACAAGCTCTTCGAACTCGCTGCCTGAATCAGTTCGTCTTCTTGGGTCTCAACTTCAAGTTGAAAGACATTGATCAGATGTGCTGCGACAGGAAGCTGAAGGACTGAGGAAGTCCCTGCAGAATTCAGATGCATATTTTCTGGTGCAACAGCAAGCGCTGGAGGATTTAAGCGCCAAACAAGAGAAAGTTAATAAGCTTGCTAAGCATCTTGCCAGCATTATGGGTACCTAGGATATTTTTTCTTGAGATCTTCTGAAGTGGTTTCAGTTCTGGATTTGTTTTGTTGCGGCGTTTATTTGCGCTGGTCGCCAACTTTGACAACCAGTGTATATGATATGCTACTTTGTTCCCTATATTTGCACTGGTGGCGAACTTTAATGCCCAGTGGATGTAATATGTGTAATAGCCATGATAGCCTAGCGTTAGTTGCTTGCTTATTTATTTCCTTGTTGACTTGTTTATTTGTTTTCTTGTAGTCATTGCAGTTCTTTTTCCGCGGTTTGCTAGTGGCAGCAATAACCTATTTTTTAAAACAAGGCCACAATAACCATGGGCTAATATTTACTGTAGTGACACTGGGCCTCCTACTGGCCGTAGAAACAGTGGGCCTTCTACGGGTCGTAGAAACAATGGGCCTCCTACGGGCTGTAGAAACAATGGGCCTTCTGCGGGCCGTATCATCAATGGGCCTTATACGGGCAGTACGATCGATTGGCCAAACATGGGCCAAACGGACCGCATTATGGCCGTAAACGGGCTAGAGTTGGAATCGTCCGTTCATGGGCCGACCATAACGGGCCATCGTTAATAGGCCGTATTTGATGACGCTATGAAAACGGCCCAACATATTAATGGACCACAAACGGGCCGACTGTAACCACGAGCTGAATTTGGCCCACAAGCAGAAAATGACAGTAACGGGCCGTAAGTAAACGAATGCTGGAAATGAGCCCAAGAATAAATGGGCTCTAAGAATGCCGAAAGATAACATGGGATAGAAACGGCCCAACGGAATAATGGGTCGTTAATGGGTATAAAGTGATACACTGTTCATTATGGGCCAGTTTCACCATGGGTCGTTAATGGGTGTAAAGTGATACACTGTTCATTACGGGCCAGTTTCACCAGGGGCCGTTAATAGGCCAAGAGTTACATAGGGCCTCATATGGGCTGAAAGACATCATGGTCCATACATGCGCCAGAAGTGAAAATGGGCTGGAATCATATTGGATGGCCCAGATGACGCTACTGGGCCTAATTCGGATAGGGTGTAACGGACCTTGGGTTAGCGGGCTGTAAATGGGCTATATGCGAATAGGCCGTTAACAGGCTTTCCATAGGCCGGCACGCCACCTTTTTACCAAGTCAAACAGGCCGGCCTTTTCACAGGAATGGGCCTCTGTTGGGCCGTGCCACATGTCAACGTATCATAGGCGCCTTCCGTCCAATGAGTGGATGACATCTGTCCCAACGATGAGCCGACACGTGTTAACTCCAGCCAATGATGATTTTACACGTGGAAAATCGCCATTGGTCGGGGCTGTTAACGGGTTATGGGATCCCAAACCCGACCCGATAGCTTAACAACGTTCCGTTACGGTGGATGCCACGTGTCGGTCACCCTTGACGAAAGCACTTCTGTGACGTGCGATTTATCGTCATGGAAGTGGACACTTCCGTGATGATAATTTTGGTAATGTCATGGAACACTTCTAAAGCAGCACAGGTATGACTATCTTGATTCTGTTGTAAAATCGTCATGGATGTACATGCATGACAAAAAACGCGACCTACTGTGACAAACACGTATCATCACGGAAGTGTATTTTTTGTAGTGGAAGCCATCTAGCTACTAGCTATGGACCCGTAGGTCTGTGGTAAACTACTCATGCTTCATCGGAAGGGCAATGGTGTCAATGTAGAAGCCCTCCGTGATCGAATCCCCCTCCGGCAGGATGCCGGAAAAGGTCCCTAGATGGGATCTCATGGGTACAGAAGGTTATGGCGGTGGAAAAGTGTTTTCGTGGCTCCCACTGATGGTTTTGGGGTATAAGAGTATATATGGGCGAAAGAATTAGGTCAGGAGACCCACGAGGTAGGGGCGCGCCCTCCACCCTCGTGGCTACCTCGTTTCTTCTCCGACTTCACCTCCAAGTCTCCTGGTTTGCTTCTGGTCCAAGAAAGATCATCGCGAAAGTTTTATTCCGTTTGGTATTCCTTTTCTGCGAAACTCTAAAACAGGCAAAAAAAAGAAACTGGCACTGGGCTCTAGGTTAATAGGTTAGTCCCAAAAATAATATAAAATAGCATATTAATACATATAAAACATCCAAAATAGGTAATATAATAGCATAGAACAATCAAAAATTATAGATACGTTGGAGATGTATCAGTTGCTCACCTAGTTGCATATCTAGACAAACTATTTGTTGCTAAACCTAATTTGTTAAGAAAATCTAAAAATTAGTAGTTGCATATTCACCCCCCCCCTCTCTAGTCAACCCTATCGATCCTTTTAGAGGTAGGGTAAACGGAGGCCCGAGGGTCCCACAAGCCTAGGAGGCGCGCCTTAGGGGGAGTGTCCGCAAGCTTGTGGCTCTCTGGTGTCCCCCTCTGGTAGATCTTTTCACCATTTTTTATATATTCTAGAATAATTCTCTGGTGTCCCCATCCGAGAACGTTTATTTTTGCACAAACATAACACCATGGTAATTCTGCTGAGAACGGCGTCAGTCCAAGTTAGTTCCATTCAAATCATGCAAATTAGAGTCCAAAACAAGAGAAAAATTGTTTGGAAAAGTAGATACGTTTGAGATGTATCAATAAGTCATTTTTTACTGGGTCCATCAAGCACTAACTACCCACTTATGATACTCTATGTCACATCCTTAAGTACACTCTTAATCCTAAGGTGAGTGACTCTTACAATCTACAAATCACTATGCTTGATGTGTTTGTTCTGGCCAGAGACAAGAAGAAATTTGATGTCCTAGCTTCATGTTTCATGTGATGAGGAAGTGTGTCAGCAAGCAAAAGTCACTAATCTATCATCCGTTCCTTCAGGAGATGGTTGAGGTGGTATGTCTTGTCAGGTAAGCTTAGTATCGCACCTCTATCCCTAAGCGCACCACAAACTGGACACTGGCTGCTCCTACTCCATATGTGCCTCCCAAGAAGGGGCACAACCCGTGGATAGAGTATCGTGCTACTTACACTGTTGGATGTTCTTCCACTGCTCGTACTCCACATACCAGAGCTCCACATATAACATGTCAGGTCTATTTCACTAGGGAGGAGAAGTCGTTGTAAAGACGATTGGCAATCTTTTCAAGATGCGTTAGTCTATTCACAGATGTCAAATTAAGTACATAACAGAGGCAAGATGTACAGGTGCAACAAGAAGGCAGATCAGGTAGCTGCTCGGATGCATACCGTGCAAAGATCTAAGGATGTGGACAATGAGGCCAGTGCTTGCTCCAACCGTATAGAGGATTGGCATTTTGATGATGATGATGCTTCGAGCACCCCGACTGTCTAGTTTTGCTAGCATCGCCTTTTCTCTTTTTGACATCTTGATGATAAAAAGGGGGAAGAGTTCTATTAGGAGCGTCTGTACTTGAGATCCCAAGCCTCGTTCTTATTTGGTCATGTTTCTTTGGCTTGTGAAAAAAATTATATTCTATTGTCTATGGTGTAAGCTACTTCATATTTATGTTTGTGAGACTTGTTTGCTTATTAAGTTATGACTATGCTATGCTTAAATTTCTATGTTGTCATATGTCATATTCATTTATCCTTGTCTCACAATACTTTGCTCTCTCACCACTCCACTTGCATGTGATATCTTGTTGAGCACATGTCAAGCTTTTTTGCAATGAGTTATTTAGTTGATGTTGCTCACTCATCTCATTGCATGTTTTTATTGATCAAGGGGGAGCCACTTATGCGTGTGCATGTTGCATATTCAAACAAATCTTTGTTATATATGCACACACCTAGGTGGACTTTTTTAGCTCGATAGCTTTTCATGGCTAAAATCCTTGATTATATCTTTTGCCATGATCTAACCATATAATAATCAATACACCAAAAGGGGGGGATGAAAAGTGCAATTATCATTATATGCTATTTTGGTGTGATGAAAATGTGGTTATGGAACTAATGATGGTTGATAAGATTCATCTGAAGTCATTAGTTTAGTGGATATTTTTTATGGAGATGGTTGACCCCCCCCCCCACACACACACACACACTTTAAAAAGATCAAGGGCATGGTTTTCTAGCGATTCAACGGTTTTATTTCAGTTTGATTTGAGTCGTAGGATAACCACACTATGAAGAGGGGTTGTGGTGTGGAAATACCCAAAGCTTATACACTAGCCATCCTACACCTAGAACCAAAGAAGTACCTTGGATCCTTCCACTCCACGCTCCCTTGGTGTGCCTAAGGGGTGTGTGCCAAAAAGTTACTGATGGCTTCCTTTGCCATAGCGGTGTTGGATAAGAGGATCACCGGACCACCGATATTGGCTTCCTTTGTCGTGTTCTTTGGATCCATGGCCCTATGGCATGCCCTGCCCAACTACACACACAAGAGAAACATGTAAATACTGATGGAAATATGCCTAGAGGCAATAATAAAGTTGTTATTTTATATTTCCTTATTCATGATAAAGGTTTATTATTCATGCTAGAATTGTGTTGATCGGAAACTTAAATACATGTGTGAATACATAAACAAATATCGTGTCCCTAGTAAGCCTCTACTAGTCTAGCTCGTTGATCAAAGATGGTTCAGGTTTCCTAACCATGGACATTTATTGTCATTGATAATGGGATCACATCATTAGGAGAATGATGTGATGGACAAGACCCATCCGTTAGCTTAGCATATTGACCGTTCAGTTTATTGCTATTGCTTTCTTCATGTCAAAGACATATTCCTTCGACTATGAGATTATGCAACTCCCAGATACCGAAGGAATACCTTGTGTGCTATCAAACATCACAACGCAACTGGATGATCATAAATATGCTCTATAGGTGCCTCCGAAGGTGTTTGTTGACTTTGCATAGATCAGGATTAGGATTTGTCACTCCGAGTATCGGAGAGGTATCTCTGGGCCCTCTCGGTAATGCACATCATAGGAAACCTTGCAAGCAAAGTGACTAAGAGTTAGTTGTAGGATGATGTATTACAGAACAAGTAAAGAGACTTGCCCGTAACAAGATTGAACTAGGTATGAAGATACCGACGATCGAATCTCGGGCAAGTAACATACCGATGGACAAAGGGAATTGTGTATGTTGTCATAACACTTCGACCGATAAAGATCTTCATAGAATGTAGGAGCCAATATGGGCATCCAGGTTCCGCTATTCGTTATTGACCAGAGAGGTGTGTCGGTCATGTCTACATAGTTCTCGAACCCGTAGGGTCCGTACGCTTAACATTCATTGACGATATAGTGTTATATGAGTTATATGATTTGGTGACTGAATGTGGTTATGCATCTCCTTGATTGATCTTGTGTATGCGTAAAAAAATTGTTTTCCATGCAATATTTCCCAATAGTGGCATCTGAGCCAGGTCTACGCGTAGATGATATGCATGAGTAGAACACAAAGAGTTGGGGCGGTAATAGTCATACTGCTTACCACCAACGTCTTATTTTGATTCGGCGGTATTGTGGGATGAAGCAGCCCGGACCAGCCTTACATGTCCACACACATGAGACCGGTTCCACCGACTGACGTGCAACTAGTTTTTCATAAAAGGTGGTTGGCAAGTGTCTGTTTCTCCTAATTTAGTTGAATCAAATTTGACTATGGTCGGTCCTTGAAGAAGGTTAAAACAGCAAACTTGATGAATCACCATTGTGGTTTTTGCGTAATTAAGAAAGGTTCTTGCTAGAAGCCCGCAGCAGCCACGTAAAGCTTGCAATAACAAAGTAGAAGACGTTTAACTTGTTTTTGCAGGGCATGTTGTGATGTGATATGGTCAAGATATGAAGTGATATATGTTGATGTATGAGATGATCATGTTTTCTAATATCGACAACCGGCAGGAGCCTTAGGGTTGTCTCTTTATTGTATGAAGTGCAAGCGCCATGTAATTGCTTTACTTTATCACTATGCATTAGTGATAGTTGTAGAAGCAATAGTTGGTGTGAAGACCTCGATGCAATGATGCTACGATGGAGATCAAGGTGTCAAGCCGGTAACGATGGAGATCATGACGATGCTTTGGAGATGGAGATTCAAAAGAAGAAGTTGATGATGGCCATATCATGTCACATATTTTGATTGCATTTGATGTTTATCCTTTATGCATCTTATTTTGCTTAGAACGACGTTAGCATTATAGGATGACCCCTTCACTAAATTTCAAAATAGAAGTGTTCTCCCCGAGCATGCACCGTTGCCAAAGTTTGCCGTTTCGAAGCACCATGTGATGATCGGGTGTGATAGACTCTACGTTCACATACAATTGGTGTAAGACAGTTTTGCACACATAATACTTGGGTTAAACTTGACGATCCTAGCATGTAGAGATATGGTCTCGGAACAGTGGAGACCGAAAGGTCGAACATCAGTCATATAGTAGATATGATCAACATAGAGATGTTCACCATTGATGACTACCCTATCTCACGTGATGGTCATACATGGGTTAGTTGATTTGGATCATGTATCACTTAAATAACTTGAGGGGTGTTTATTTAACTGGGAGTTCATTAGTAATTTGATTAATTGAACTTAATTTATCATGAACATAGTCTTAATAGTTTTTGCATATCTATGTTGTAGATCAATAGCTCGCGATATAGCTCACCTATTTTTTGATATGTTCCTAGAGAGAACTAAGTTGAAAGATGATAGTAGCAATGATGTGGACTAGGTATGTGATCTGAGGATTATCCTCATTGCTGCACAGAAGAATTGTGTCCTTGATGCACCGCTAGGTGATAGACCTGTTGCAGGAGCAAATGCAGACGATATGAATGATACGTATCCAACGTATCTATAATTTTTGATTGTTCCATACTATTATATTATCATTTTTGGATGTTTTACAATCATTTTATAGTTATTTTATATCATTTTTTGGTACTAACCTATTGACATAGTGCCCAGTGCCAGTTGTTGTTTTCTGCATGTTTTTTGCATTGCAGGAAATAAATATCAAACGGAGTCCAAATGCAGCGAAACTTCTTGAGGATTTTTTTTGGGCCAGAAGACATCCAGTGGGCCAAGGAAGCACCCGGGGGTGCCTCGAGGGGGGCAGCACCCACCAGGACGCGCCAGGAGGCCGAGGCGTGCCCTAGTGGGTTGTGCCCACCTCGGTGGGACCCTAAACCGCCTTTTTGCTCTATAAATACCCCAATATTCCAGAAACCCTCGGGGAGTCGACAAAAATCAATCCCAGCCGCCGCAGAGTCCAGAACCACTAGGTCCAATCTAGGCACCATCACGGAGGGGTTCACCACTTCCATTGGTGCCTCTCCGATGATGCGTGAGTAGTTCTTAGTAGACCTTCGGGTCCGTAGTTAGTATCTAGATGGTTTCCTCTCTCTCTCTCTCTTGATTATCAATACAATGGTCTCTTGGAGATCCATATGATGTAAGTCTTTTTGCGGTGTGTTTGTTGGGATCCGATGAACTTTGAGTTTATGATCAGATCTATGTTTTTATCCATGAAAGTTATTTGAGTCTTCTTTGATCTCTTATATGCATGATTGCTTATAGCCTCATATTTCTTCTCCGATATTTGGGTTTTTTGGCCAACTTGATCTATTTATCTTGCAATGGGAAGAGGTGCTTTGTTGTGGGTTCGATCTTACGGTGCTTGATCCTAGTGACAAAAGGGGAAACGACACATATGTATCATTGCTACTAAGGATAAAACGATGGGATCTATCTCTACATAGATAGATCTTGTCTACATCATGTCATCATTCTTATTGCATTACTCCGTTTCTCCATGAACTTAATACACTAGATGCATGCTGGATAGTGGTCGATGTGTGGAGTAACAGTAGTATATGCAGGCAGGAATCGGTCTACTAATCTTGGATGTGATGCCTATATAATGATCATTGCCTGGATATCGTCATGATTATTTGAAGTTCTATCAATGTCCCAACAGTAATTGTTTTCCCACCATTTGTTATTTTTCTCAAGAGAAGCCACTAGTGAAACCTACGGCCCCCGGGTCTCTTTTCATCGTATTTTCCTTTGCATTTATTTTCAGATCTATAAAAGCAAAAATACAAAAATACATTGCTGCAATCTATTTGTTCCGCGATCTATTTATCCTATCTACCACTTTTACCTCACGTTATTTCCCTATCTTGAGGCACCGTGCCCGAAAGGGATTGACAACCCCTTTAACACGTCGGGTTGCGAGTATTTGTTATTCCTGTGCAAGTGCAGGTGTTGTTTATGTGGTGTGAGGAGGTTCTCCTACTGGTTCGATAACCTTGGTCTCATCACTGAGGGAAATACCTACCATCGCTATACTGCATCATCCCTTCCTGGAATTTCTGGCACCGTTGACGGGGAGGATCTTCAACATCAACCAGGTTCCTAATCACAAATCTCATCTCCTTGCAATTTACATTATTTGCCATTTGCCTCTCGTTTTCCTCTCCCCTACTTCACAAAAATTTGTAGTTTTATTCCCCCTCTTTTTCGTTCGCCGTTTTCTCGTCAGGTCTACTTTTCGTGTGCAATTTTTATATCACTTTCGCTATGGATTTTTCTTTTTCTATTGCGTGCACCCCCGAGAACGAGGTTCTCAACTTTAAACAAAGGGGAGGAGAAAAATTTTAAAGATGCTTGTTATAGGATTTTCAATGCTCATAATATATCTATCTGTAAGCATTCTACCGTTGTTCTTCTTCGTTGTTTTTACATGGGCATTACCACTTGGTATAGATTCGTCCTTGATATGATTACCGGTGGGAATTTCTTGATGTTCCTTCTCTTGATGCTTTTAATGCTTTGGGAAATTTAGTGGGTTCACCACCACTCGTGATCAATGAAACAATATTAACTCTCGAGCATGTTATGGAAAGACTAGATGCTATTGAAAAGAAAATGCTTACAGTAGACATATTGAAAACTTGGATAGAAAAATGCAAAGTTATGCTACTAAAGTTGGTTCAAAAGCGGGAGACATTTTTAAGTTGCTAAAAGAAAAAGGAACTATGATTCATGAAAGAATCGAAGAAAGCCCATCTAGGATTGATAAACTAGAAGAAATTTTTTCTATCTAGGTACGGCTTTTGCTTCCGCTAAAACTCCCGTGAAAATTAGCAAGACTACTCAAGTCACTAAAAACAAAGGTGCAACTTCTAGCAATGATAAAGGAGATCTTAAGAAGATTAGTATCCATCCCAACTCTATTGAAGTCATAAGAGACCCTTTTTGCGAAAATACGTTTTTCAATCTCATGCCTAGAAGTATTGTCGCTGAGAATTTATATGCAAAATCCTTGAAAACTCCTAAGTGTTCGATCAAAGAATTAAATAAAGATGACAAAACTTAGATCCTACGCGTTATGCCTAGCTAGGGGCGTAAATCGATAGCGCTTGTTGGGAGGCAACCCAATGAATAAATTTATTTTTTCTTTTTTCTTTCTGTTCTTGTGTGTTAGCACAATTATGCTACTGTTATGATTGTGTTTTTCTGTTTCAGTAAGTGTTTGTGCCAAGCAAGGCCTTTGGGAAGATTTGGGTGAAAGTTGATTTGATATTGCTGAAAAACAGAAACTTCTGTGCTCACGAGATTATTTGTCATTTTTAACAGAAGAGTGATTTTGAGTTTATTCTTTGTGAAGAAGATTAACAGACAAATTTCTCACGTCCACCAATTTATTTCAGAATTTTTGGAGTTACAGAAGTATTCAAAATATTCAGATTGCTACAGACTGTTCTGTTTTTGACGGATTCTGTTTTCTTTGCGTTGTGTGCTTGTTTTGATGATTCTATGGTTTTCTTTGATGATTTTTACCATAGAAAAGTTGTAATACAGTAGATATAATGCAAAAACAAAATATTAATAGGTTTTCAACAGTACTTATAGTAGTGGTTTGCTTTCTTATACTAACGGATCTCACAAAGGTTTTGGTGAGTTTTGTGTGATTGAAGTTCTCAAGTTTTGGGTGATCTTACGATGGATGAAGGAATAAGGGTTAGCAAAAGGCTAAGCTTGGGGATGCCTGAGGCACTCTAAGATAATATTCAAAGAAGTAGCAAGCAACTAAGCTTGGGGATGCCCCGAAGTGGCATCCCCGCTTTCTTCTAACAACCATCGGTATTTTACTTGAAACTATATTTTTATTCGTCACATATTATGAGTTTTGGTTGGAGCGTCTTGTATGATATGAGTCTTTGTTTGTTTTGCTTTGTGTTCTAAGTCTTGAATACTTTCTGGACACACCTTTTTGAAAGAGCCAAAAATTATGCTATGCTTGCTCCTATGCTTCACTTAAATTTTTAGAGCCATGGATTTGCTCTAGTGCTTCACTTATATCTTTTTGAGCACGGTGTGCTTTGTTATTTTTGAAGAAATGCTCTCATGCTTCACTTAGATTTATTTGGGAGCTTGTAAATTTTCAGAAATTCTCTCTTGCTTCACTTAGATTATTTTGAGAGAAAGAAAAATTATGCTCATGATCTTCACTTCTATTTGTTTGAGCTTATCAAAAGCAACATATGAAAATAGTCCCAAAGTGATAGATATCCAAGGAGGATATAATAAAAACTTTCATGAAGATCATTGGACAAAATAAACTTAATTCTTAGTAATGGTTTTGAGATATGACGATATGATATGTGAGTCATGTTGATGAGTAATTGTTCTTTAGTAAGAACATTGATGTTAAGGTTTGTGATTCCCTATGCAAGCACGAAAGACAATAGTTATGCAATGAAATTTATATCCTACTTATGGTGCATTATTCGGTGTTACTTATGCTTAATGCTTGGGTACGAGATTTTTCGCTTTTTGGTTGATCACTTCTCAATCTTTTTGCTAGCCTTCATTTTGCACTAAGTATGATCACTACTTGTGCATCCAAAACCCTTTAAACAAGTTTTGCCTTATGAGTCCACTATACCTACCTATATTTGGTATTTCCATGCCGTTCTGAGCAAATTTGCATGTGCCATCTCTAATTTTCAAAATAAATTTCTCTTTTGTGTGCTCTACCACTCGCGAGGCAGTGAAGGGTGACCAATATTTTCCATGCTAGATGTGTTATTCTTATGATGAGTGTTTATTCACTTGTCATTGCACGAGAGTATGGCAAAGGTATTAGGGATGCCCAATCCCGAAATGAAAAATGAATTTACTTTATGTTGTCAAATAATAAATTCCTTGGAAAGTGTAGGTATGGAGGGCAACTATGGATTCGGCTAGCCATGGAAAGTGAAAGTAATGGTGGAAAAAGGAATAAACTTTATTTTCTGTTTGGGAACCGCCTATGATGTATCTAGCATGGAAAGTGTTGGGATCTCTAAGTCGTTTTCGTTGGTGGGAAAAGCATGCCTCTCAAATATATTTTTATCTCTCAATTTAAGCTTTAAGCTCTGGAACCTCTACAAATCCCTACTTCCCTCCGCGAAGGGCCTTTCTTTTACTTATGCAATTTTTATTTTGAATTTGAGTCTCCATCTTCTCTTATAAAGCACCCACTAAGGGGCACTATGATCGTATTTGAGCATTGGGTGTAGCTAATATTCGAGTGTGTTTCATGAATGGATCAATGATTGAGCATGATGGGCTAGGGATAACTTGCTTTAGTGTTGATATTTTGAAAGACATGGTTTCTTGTTGATATGCTTGAGTATTAAAGTCTTCAGGTCAAAACTAGACTATTGCTTTGAATCATATAAAAGTCCATATGTCCATGCTATAAACAAAAGAAATGTGATGAACATGTTAGGCAGCATTCCACATCAAAAATTCTGTTTTTATCATTTATCTACACAAGGACGGGCAGGAATTAAGCTTGGGGATGCTGGTACGTCTCCAACGTATCTATAATTTTTGATTGTTCCATGCTATTATATTATCATTTTTGGATGTTTTATAGTCATTTTATATCATTTTTTGGTACTAACCTATTGACATAATGCCCAGTGCCAGTTGTTGTTTTTGGCATGTCTTTTACATCGCAGGAAAATATCAAACGGAGTCCAAATGCAGCAAAACTTCTTGAGGATTTTTTTTGGGGCCAGAAGACATCCAGTGGGCCAAGGAAGCACCTGGGGGTGCCTCGAGAGGGGCAGCACCCACCAGGGCGCGCCCTGGTGGGTTGTGCCCACCTCGGGTGCCCCCTGAACCGCCTCTTTGCTCTACAAATACCCCAATATTCCAGACACCCTAGGGGAGTCGACGAAAATCAATTCCAGCCGTCGCAGAGTCCAGAACCACCAAATCCAATCTAGACACCATCACGGAGGGGTTCACCACTTCCATTGGTGCCTCTCTGATGATGCGTGAGTAGTTCTTTGTAGACCTTCGGGTCCGTAGTTAGTAGCTAGATGGCTTCCTCTCTCTCTCTTGATTATCAATACAATGGTCTCTTGGAGATCCATATGATGTAGGTCTTTTTGTGGTGTGTTCGTTGGGACCCAATGAACTTTGAGTTTATGATCAGATCTATGTTTTTATCCATGAAAGTTATTTGAGTCTTCTTTGATCTCTTGTATGCATGATTGCTTATAGATTCGTATTTATTCTCCGATATTTGGGTTTTGTTTGGCCAACTTGATCTGTTTATCTTGCAATGGGAAGAGGTGCTTTGTAGTGGGTTCGATCTTATGGTGCTTGATCCCAGTGAGAGAAGGGGAGACGACACATATGTATCGTTGCTACTAAGGATAAAATGATGGGGTATATCTCTACATAGATAGATCTTGTCTACATCATGCCATCGTTCTTATTGCATTACTCCGTTTCTCCATGAACTTAATACACTAGATGCATGCTGGATAGCGGTCGATGTGTGGAGTAATAGTAGTAGATGCAAGCAGGAGTCGGTCTACTAATCTTGGACTTGATGCCTATATAATGATAATTGCCTGGATATCATCATGATTATTTGAAGTTCTATCAATTGCCCAATAGTAATGGTTTTCCCACCGTTTGCTATTTTTCTCGAGAGAAGCCACTAGTGAAACCTACGGCCCCCGAGTCTCTTTTCATCATATTTGCCTTTGCGATCTATTTTCCTTTGCATTTATTTTCAGATCTATTAAACCAAAAATACAAAAATACCTTGCTGCAATTTATTTGTTCTGCAATCTATTTATTCTATCTACCACTTTTACCTCACGTTATTTGCCTATCTTGAGGCACCGTACCCGAAAGGGATTGACAACCCCGTTAACACGTCGGGTTGCGAGTATTTGTTATTTGTGTGCAGGTGCAGGTGTTGTTTACGTGGTGTGAGGAGGTTCTCCTACTGGTTCGATAACCTTGGTCTCATCACTGAGGGAAGTACCTATTGTCTCTATACTGCATCATCCCTTCCTCTTTGGGGAAATACCGATGTAGTTCTAGTAGACAACAATGAACGTTTGGCAAGCTCGATATGATGAGTACTTGATAGTTTAGTGCGCCATGCTTTACGGCTTAGAACCGGGACTTCAAAAACTTTTTGAACGCCGAGGAGCATATGAGATGTTCCAAGAACTGAAAATTGGTATTTCAGACTCATGCCCGTGTCGAGAGGTATGAGACCTCTGACAAGTACTTTTCCTACAAGATGGGGGAGAATAGCTCAGCTAGTGAGCATGTGCTCAGAATATCTGAGTACTACAATTGCTTGAATCAAGTGGGAGTTAATCTTCCAGATAAGATAGTGATTGACAGAGTTTTCTAGTCACTATCACCAAGCTAATAGAACTTTGTGATGAACTATAATATGCAAGGGATGACGAAAACGATTCCTGAGCTCTTCATGATACTAAAATCGGCGGAGGTATAAATCAAGAAAGAACATCAAATGTTGATGGTTAATAAGACCACTAGTTTCAAGAAAAAAGGGTAAGGGAAAGAAAGGAAACTTCAAGAAGAATGGCAAGCAAGTTTCCACTCCAAGGAAGAAGCCCAAAGCTAGACCCAAGCCTGAAACTGAGTGCTTCTGCTGCAAAGGGAATGGTCACTGGAAGCAGAACTTGTTGGGGAACGTAGTAATTTCAAAAAAAATTCCTACGCACACCAAGATCATGGTGATGTCATAGCAACGAGAGGGGAGAGTGTTGTCCACGTACCCTCGTAGACCGTAAGCGGAAGCGTTATGACAACGCGGTTGATGTAGTCGTACGTCTTCACGATCCGACCGATCCAAGTACCGAACATACGGCACCTCCAAGTTCAGCACACGTTCAGCTCGATGACGATCCCCGGACTCCGATCCAGCAAAGTGTCGGGGATGAGTTCCGTCAGCACGACGGCGTGGTGACGATGATGATGCTCTACCGGTGCAGGGCTTCGCCTAAAGTCCGCGACGATATGACCGAGGTGGAATATGGTGGAGGGGGCACCGCACACGGCTAAGGAATGATCCGTAGATCAACTTGTGTGTCATGGGGTGCCCCCCTGCCCCCGTATATAAAGGAGCAAGGGGGGAGGAGGCCGGCCCTAGGAGGGGGCGCGCCAAGTGTGGAGTCCTACTAGGACTCCCTAGTCCTAATAGGATTCCACCTCCCTTGTTGGAGTAGGAGAAGGAGAAAGAGGGGGAGAGGAAGAAGGAAAGGGGGGCTGCACCCCTTGTCCAATTCGGACCAGAGGGGGGGCGCAGGCCTCCTTCCTTTTGGCCTCTCTCCCCTATTCCCGTATGGCCCAATAAGGCCCATATACTCCCCAACGAATTCCCGTAACTCTCCGGTACTCCAAAAAATACCCGAATCACTCGGAACTTTTCCGAACTCCGAATATAGTCGTCCAATATATCGATCTTTACGTCTCGACCATTTCGAGACTCCTCGTCATGTCCCCGTTCTCATCCGGGACTCCGAACTCCTTCGGTACATCAAAACTCATAAACTCATAATATAACTGTCATCGAAACCTTAAGCGTGCCGACCCTACGGGTTCGAGAACTATGTAGACATGACCTAGAACTATTCTTGGTCAATAACCAATAGCGGAACCTGGATGCCCATATTGGCTCCTACATATTCTACGAAGATCTTTATCGGTCAAACCACATAACAACATACTTTGTTCCCTTTGTCATCGGCATGTTACTTGCCCGAGATTCGATCGTCGGTATCCAATACCTAGTTCAATCTCGTTACCGGCAAGTCTCTTTACTTGTTACGTAATGCATCATTCCGTAACTAACTCATTAGCTACATTGCTTGCAAGGCTTATAGTGATGTGCATTACCGAGAGAGCCCAGAGATACCTCTCCGACAATCGGAGTGACAAATCCTAATCTCGAAATACGCCAACCCAACATGTACCTTCGGAGACACCTATAGTACTCCTTTATAATCACCCAGTTACGTTGTGACGTTTGGTAGCACCCAAAGTGTTCCTCCGGTAAACGGGAGTTGCATAATCTCATAGTCATAGGAACATGTATAAGTCATGAAGAAAGCAATAGCAACATACTAAACGATCAAGTGCTAAGCTAACGGAATGGGTCAAGTTAATCACATCACTCTTCTAATGATGTGATCCCGTTAATCAAATGACAACTCATTTGTCCATGGCTAGGAAACATAACCATCTTTAATAAACGAGCTAGTCAAGTAGAGGCATACTAGTGACACTATGTTTGTCTATGTATTCACACATGTATTATGTTTCCGGTTAATACAATTCTAGCATGAATAATAAACATTTATCATGAAATAAGGAAATAAATAATAACTTTATTATTGCCTCTGGGGCATATTTCCTTCAGAACTGCCCCAGATACTTGGCGGATAAGAAGTATGGCAAAATGAACAAAGGTATATTTGGTATACATGTTATTGATGTGTATTTTACTAGTGTTCGTAGCAACCCGTGGGTATTTGATACCAGTTCAGTTGCTAAGATTAGTAACTCGAAACAGGAGTTGCAGAATGAACAAAGACTAGTTAAAAGCGAGGTGACGATTTGTGCTGGAAGTGATTCCAAGGTTGATATGATCACCATCGCACACTCCCTCTACCTTCGGGATTAGTGTTGAACCTAAATAAACATTACTGGCTGTTTGCGTTGAGCATGAATATGATTAGATCATGTTTAGTGCAATACGGTTATTCATTTGAAGTCAAAGAATAATTGTTGTTCTATTTACATGAATAAAACCTTCTATGGTCATACACCCAATGTGAATGGTTTATTGAATCTCGATCGTAGTGATAAACATAATCATAATATTGATGCCAAAAGATGCAAAGTTGATAATAATAGTGCAACATACATGTGGCACTGCCGTTTAGGTCATATTGGTGTAAAGCGCATGAAGAAACTCCATATGGATGGACTTTTGGAATCACTTGATTATGAATCATTTGATACTTACGAACCATGTCTCATGGGCAAGATGACTAAAAGTCCGTTCTCCAGAACAATGGAGTGAGCTAATGACTTATTGGAAACAATACATACCGATGTATGCGGTCCGATGAGTGTTAAAGCACGCGGCGGGTATCGTTATTTTCTCACCTTCACAGATGATTTGAGTAGGTATGGGTATATCTACTTGATGAAACTCAAGTCTGAAACGTTTGAAAAGTTCAAAGAATGTCAGAGTGAAGTAGAGAATCATCGTAACAAGAAAATAAAGTTTGTACGATCTAATCACAGAGGCGAATATTTGAGTTACGAGTTTGGCCTTCATTTAAAACAATGTGGAATAGTTCACAACTCACGCCACCTGGAACACCGTATCATAATGGTGTGTCTGAACGTCGTAACTATACTTTAGTAGATATGGTGCGTTCTATAATGTCTCTTACCGATTTGCCACTATCATTTTGGGGTTATGCATTAGAGACAATTGCATTCACACTAAATAGGGCACTGTATAAATCTGTTGAGATGACACCGTATGAACTATGGTTTGGCAAGAAACCTAAGCTGTCGTTTCTTAAAGTTTGGGGTTGTGACACTTATGTCAAAAGGCTTCAGCCTGATAAGCTCGAACCCAAATCGGAGAAGTGTGTTTTCATAGGATACCCTAAGGAAACAATTGGGTACACCTTCTACCATAGATCCGAAGGCAAGTCTTTGTTGCCAAGAATGGAACCTTT
Source organism: Triticum aestivum (assembly GCF_018294505.1). Classification (NCBI taxonomy): domain Eukaryota; kingdom Viridiplantae; phylum Streptophyta; class Magnoliopsida; order Poales; family Poaceae; genus Triticum; species Triticum aestivum. The sequence continues at coordinate 298,585,575 of NC_057810.1, read as the reverse complement.
CTAGAGAAGGGAGTTTCTCTCGAAAGAAGTGAGTGGGAGGAAAGTAGAACTTGATGAGGTAATTGTAACTTCTCTCAATTTGGAAAGTAGCACATCAGAGAAATCCGTTCCCGTGATGCCTACACCAACTAGAGAGGAAGTTCCTCTAATGATGATGATCATGAAACTTCAGATCAAGTTATTACTGGACCTTGTAGGTCGAACAGAGCACGTTCCGCACAAGAGTGGTATGGTAATCCTGTCCTGGAAGTCATGTTACTAGACCATGGCGAACCTACGAACTATGAAGAAGCTATGATGAGCCCAGATTCTGATAAATGGCTTGAGGCCATGAAATCTAAGATAGGATCCATGTATGAGAACAAAGTGTGGACTTTAGTGGACTTGCCCGATGATTGGCAAGCCATTGAGAATAAATGGATCTTCAAGAAGAAGACAGACGTTGATGGTAATGCCACCATCTACAAAGCTCGACTTGTCGCGAAAGGTTTTCGACAAGTTCAAGGGGTTGACTACGATGAGACCTTCTCACCCATAGCGATGCTTAAGTCAGTCTGAATCATGTTAGCAATCGCCGCATTTTATAATTATGAAATATGGCAAATGGACGTCAAAAACGAAATTCCTTAATGGATTTGTTAAAGAAGAGTTGTATAAAGGTTTTGTCGATCCTAAAGGTGCTAACAAAGTGTGCAAGCTCCAGCAATCCATCTATGGACTGGTGCAAGCATCTCGGAGTTGGAATATAAACTTTGATGAGGTGATCAAAGCATATGGTTTTATACAGACTTATGGTGAAGCCTGTATTTACAAGAAAGTGAGTGGGAGCTGTGTAGCATTTCTGATATTATATGTGCATGACATATTGTTGATTGGAAATGATATAGAATTTCTGGATAGCATAAAAGGATATTTGAATAAGAATTTTTCAATGAAAGACCTCGGTGAAGCTACTTATGTATTGAGCATCAAGATCTATAGGGATATACCGAGATGTTTAATAAGACTTTCACAAAGCACATACCTTGACAATGTCTTGAAGAAGTTCAAAATAGATCAGTCAAAGAAAGGGTTCTTGCCTGTGTTGCAATATGTGAAGTTGAGTAAGACTCAAAAACCGACCATAGCAGAAGATAGAGAGAGAATGAAAGTCATTCCCTATGACTCAGCCATAGGTTCTATAAAGTATGTCATGTTGTGTACCATGCCTGTTGTGTACCTTGCCATGAGTTTGGCAAGGGGGTACAATAGTAATCCAGGAGTAGATCACTGGACAGCGGTCAAAATTATCCTTAGGTGCCTTAAAGAGGAGTAAGGAAATGTTTCTCGGTTATGGAGGTGATAAAGAGTTCGTCATAAAGAGTTACGTCGATGCAAGCTTTGACACTGATCTAGATGACTCTAAGTCTCAATCTGGATAAATGTTGAACATGGGAGAAATTAGCTAGAGTAGCTCCATGCAGAGAATTGTAGACATAGAAATTTGCAATATACATATGGATCTGAATGTGTCACACCCGTTGACTAAACTTCTCTCACAAGCAAAACATGATCACACCTTAGTACTCTTTGGGTATTAATCACATGGCGATGTGAACTAGATTATGACTCTAGTAAACTCTTTGGGTGTTAGTCACATGGCGATGTGAACTATGGGTGCTAATCACATGGCGGTGTGAAGTAGATTATTGACTCTAGTGCAAGTGGGAGACTGAAGGAAATATGCCCTAGAGGCAATAATAAAGTTGTTATTTTATATTTCCTTATTCGTGATAAAGGTTTATTATTCATGCTAAAATTGTATTGATCGGAAACTTAAATACATGTGTGAATACATAAACAAACTGTGTCCCTAGTAAGCCTCTACTAGACTAGCTCGTTGCTCAAAGATGGTTAAGGTTTCCTAACCATGGACATGTGTTGTCATTTGATAACAGGATCACATCATCAGGAGAATGATGTGATGGACAAGACCCATCTGTTAGCTTAGCATATTGATCGTTCAGTTTATTGATATTGCTTTCTTCATGTCAAATACATATTCCTTCGACTATGAGATTATGCAACTCCCGGATACCGGAGGAATACCTTGTGTGCTATCAAACATCACAACGTAACTGGGTGATCATAAAGATGCTCTGCAGGTATCTCTGAAGGTGTTTGTTGAGTTGGCATAGATTGAGATTACGATTTGTCACTCCGAGTATCGGAGAGGTATCTCTAGGCCCTCTTGGTAATGTACATCATAAGAATCCTTGCAAGAAAAGTGACTAATGAGTTAGTTACAGGATGATGTATTACGGAACGAGTAAAGAGACTTGCTGGTAACGATATTGAACTAGGTTTGAAGATACCGACAATCGAATCTCGGGCAAGTAACATACCGATGGACAAAGAGAATTGTGTATGTTGTCATAATGGTTCGACCGATAAAGATCTTCGTATAATATGTAGGAGCCAATATGGGCATTCTGGTTCCGCTAATTGTTATTGACCGGAGAGGTGTCTCGGTCATGTCTACATAGTTCTCGAACCCGTAGGGTCCGCACACTTAACGTTCGTTAACGATATAGTGTTACATGAGTTATATGCTTTGGTGACCGAATGTTGTTAGGAGTCCTGGATGAGATCACGGACATGACGAGGAGTCTTGATATGGTCGAGAGGTAAAGATTGATATATAGGACGATGGTATTCGAACACCGAAAGGGTTTCGGGATGCACTGGGTAGCCAGTGGGTCACCGAAAGGGGTTCCAGACACCCCCGGTACGTGTTATGGGCTTAATGGGCCAAGGAAGGGACAGACCGGCCCATAGGGGGCTGGTGCGCCCCTCGCCCTGGTTGGCCAGCCTAGGCAAGGAACGGGGGAGGGCTAGCCCCTCCTTCCTTTCCCTCTCATGGGAGAAAAGAAAGGGGGGCACCCTCCTCTGCCTTTCCCCCACACCTATACAAGGCAGGGGCGCGGCTTGGGAGAGACCCCAAGTAGGATTCCTCCTACTTGGGCGCCCCCTTTGGCTGCTCCTCCCCCCTCCCCCACCACCACCACCTATATATGTGGGAGGGGGAGCCTAGCACATAATAGACAATTGCCTAGCCGTGTGCAGCGCTACCCTCCACCGTTTACACCCCCGGTCATATTTTTCATAGTGCTTAGGTGAAGCCCTACGGAGATCACTTCACCATCGCCGTCATCACGTCGTCGTGCTGCCGGAACTCATCCACTACCTCGCCGTCTTGTTGGATCAAGAAGGCGGAGGACGTCATCAAGCTGAACATGTGTTGAACGCGGAGGTGTCGTACGTTCGGTGCTCGATCGGTTGGAACGCGAAGAAGTTCGACTACATCAACCGCGTTGTCAAACGCTTCCGCTTACGGTCTACTAGGGTACATAGACACACTCTCCCCCTCTCGTTGCTATGCATCTCCTTGATAGATCTTGCGTGTGCGTAGAAATTTTTTGTTTTCCATGCAACGTTTCCCAACAAATACAAACTCGAGAACAATTCTAATTGTGAAGATACTATGAACAACTAGTTATCTGGTGGTACAAATAAGCTAGTGTGGCGGTATCCCAACTGAGTCCATGCTCCCACCCAGAAAACAACGTAAGCCACATAAAGGAAGCATTCACGCCAGTACCACCAAAAAAAATAACCCGACTGATTACATACCACAAGTATGCCCAAGCATACTGCTACACCATATCTTCAGCAGCATCAGTCAGGCACTCCCAAAAGTTCCCAATAATCCAATGATAAGTTGCATTAGGGGACTTCCCTCGCACCCCTGAGTCCTTCCCGGTGAGTCTCACCATACTGTCACACCATCCCATAATCTATGCTAAAACAAACAGGATCTCCTTTGATAGGAAGTGCTAGGATCATTGAAGCATCCTGCAAAGTCACGATCATCTCCCCACAATGGAAGTGGAAACTATGTTTCTCAAGACGACATCGGTCAATGAGTGTCATGATGGCACAAGGGCACATCTTTGGGGTCGAACAAGACACGATTGTGGTGGAAGGGAGAAGCCCTGTCTTCCGGATATACTTCGCGTATCGCTCTTCATACTTCGTCTTATCATGAACCCTCACCGAACCTTTGGTGAAGCTGATCAAAAGCACTTTCTTCCTCTGTCATACACCGCCCATGTTGCAATTTATCGTACGACACATGGATAAAGGACATCCTGCAAAATTGCAATGTATCGTAAGGCTCGTTGTTATTGTGCAAATATCCATACAAGTGCAAATACGTACATACATGTGCAACTAAATACATACACTAAATCTTTTGTATGCACTAAATCTTCGATGCACCGAATATGCACAAACCCTACCCTAAGCTAAAAACTATAAGACTTACCTACCAAATCCCTAACCCTAGCATACAAATCCTAAACCATACCTACCAAATCCCTAACCCTGTCGTACAAATATCCAATGAAATTTGAAAAAAAAAAGAAGGATGAACTAGGTTTTCACCAAATAGATCCAATGCGGAGATTTCGACCAATAAAACTATGGGCATGAAGGAAAATACCTTGAGGGATTGAAGGGGAAGAGGATCCACAATTTTTTAGCTCAGATCCACAACATTTGGAGGGAGGGGGGCGTGAGGGACAACTATGTCTCTGTTCTTTCTTCTTCCCCTCTGTTCCACTTGCCTCTAGGCCAAGGCGTCGTGCTATTAAGCATGGCGTCCTGGTCTGTGGCTGATCTACAGCATGGAGCCCTTAATCAGAGTGTCGTGTTGTGTAGCATGGCACCCCGAGGCCGGGGGTCACGAAAATGGGTCATTTTATGAAGAAGAAAAATCAAACATGGTTCATTTTGTGCTTAAGTTTTTGAAAAGGGTCATTTGTGTCGTTTTTCACAAGCAAGCCAATTTAATATATGTGCACTGCTTTGGGGTTCCAAAGTCACACGTGGAATACCATTTACACTTGATTAACTGGACAACATCATTGAAATTATCTGATTTAGTTTGAAATAACAGCCTCCGTTGCTAGTTTTCCATTCTTAAATTACCTTTTTGACCGAAAGTATAACTATGCATTTTATGACTGTGATTTTTTTTCTGGTAATCATCTCTATATAAGAAGAATGTTTGAATAAAGTATATTGCTTACAGTATATAAATGGACCATCATTTGTCCATTTCTTGTAGTCAATTTAAGTTTAAATTTGAGAGTTGGTTGTGCACTACTAAATATGAAGTGTAGAGCATGGAGCTGACATTTAGGGGAGCATCATGGTTTTATATGTGGTTATTTGATGTCGTTAAGGTGTTAAAAGAATATAGTATGAAATTGTGTTGTACACTAGATTACTTAGTGCACATGATTGTTTTTCAAAATTATCTGGAACTGAAATGTATGGTTTTGGAATAATGGAGGCCCACTGGAGGAAGATAACCATTACCGTCTCAAACCGCAGAGCTGATTTCCCTATGCCAGCGCACAGGGAAGTTTAATGTCCCCAATTGGGTTTTGAAACGATCAGCCTTGCAAAGCCTCAACAAATCAACAAAGCTCACGGCAGCAGAACCCCCAAGAAAGCTCCTGAAAGGGTCACCGCAGCGTAAAAAGAAACAAAACATGAAGTGACTCGGCAGCTTTGCAAGTCTAAGGCCAACTCCACCGCGCGATCCTGTCCTGTCCACCCCCGTCCGTTTTGGGTAAAAGGGACAAAAGAGACGGTCCAGCGCGCGGGCGCAAACGAACTTTGTGTCCGCTTTGTGTCCGGTTTCGACCCATCCCGGCCCAAACTTGCGCTGGTTTTGGAGTGAAACGGACAGCGCGCGGACGGGCAGGACGCGCGTCCTTGTCCTCCCCTGGCCCGCCCGTCGGTGAGAGAAACCAACCCCTCCCCCCCGCCCATTTGGCGCCATTTGCCCCAAACCCTCCCGCCTCCCTCCCGCCGCCCCCTCTCTCCTCCGTCCATGGCCGACGCCCCGCCGAGTCCCGGCGGCCTGCCCGTCGACCCACCCGCAAAGGTGAAGAAGAAGGCGCCAAGGAAACCGCGGTCGGAGTACACGCCGGAGGAGATCGCCAAGTTGGACGCGGAATCGGCGAAGAGGAGGGAACGGAGAGCGGTCGTCAAGCTCAATGCCGCCACGGCCAAGAGAGCCGCCATGCGCGAGGAGCTGGAGGAGCCGCCATGCCCGGCAAAGGCAGCTGGACATCGAGGCCGACAACGTCAAGGCCAGGCAGAGGCAGCTCGACATCGAGGCCACCAATGCCGCCACCAAAGCGAAGGAGGTGGCCCTTGCGATCATGAGCGTGGACTTGTCGAAGATGAGCGACAAGACGAGGGCCTGGTTCGAGGCCAGGCAGAAGGAGATGCTCGACGCCGAAGGCCTGAACTAGGTCATCCGATCAGCGTGGCCGTTCTTTTTTAGGCTGGCATGGGTGCCGCCCGCCCGTCGGGGGCCGCTGGCAGTGTGCCGGCGAGAAAACATTCATTTTGAAGGCCGGTTGTGTTGCCGGCGAGAAGAACTATTCATTTTGGAGGTTGGCTGTGTTGCCGACCGCTGGCTGATGCCGGCGATGGACGTGTAGGCCGGCATGATGAACCGGGGACGCTGGCTGAATTAGTTTTTTAAGTGGACGCGGACAGGATGGGGCAAATGGATGCGGCCGCGCGCTGCGCGCACGGCCACCGCATCTCAGGACACGCCCGGACATGGCCCCAAACCCCTACCCAAGCGAACAGAATCCGGACAAAACGGACGTCCGTTTGGGGTCGCGCGGTGGAGTTGGCCTAAGGCTTTGTTTGGCTGCTAGGGGAGATACACCCTGGGAAGATACGCACTGGGCGAAATATTCTTGACAAAATTAAAACCCTGTGGAAAATTCACATGACCAATTGGGGGCCTGGGAGGGTACTGTGGAAAATTACCCAGATATTGTGGCGCTTGATTCCATCATGAGCAGATTTCAGTTCATGCTTGATTCCATCATGAGCAGATTTCAGTTCATGCGAGAGAGTCAGAGATTTCCTCCCACGAGCCTCGGGTAGTTTATTTATATCCCCGGGTTTCGGCGGGGATGGGCCGACATTTCCCTCCCCCAGGCTCTGACCAAATGAACGTGCCAAACTCCCTGGGTGGGTATATCTCGTGCTTTTTTGTCCCAGGATCAGGCGGGCATCCCTGCGTTTTCCCTGCTCACCAAATGAGCCCTTACTGGATAAACCGAACCATGATGAGCAGAGAATGATGAGAAGCAAGGCAGAAACATTCCTTGCACTTGCTAATCACAACCCTTTGCAACTAAGCATACACCACCACGAAACATGGACTTGCATCAGCGTCAATGATGACGAGACCAAGGGTGTCAAAAACATTTAAAACGTCCCAGTCAAGAATTACTTGAAAATTTACAATCCAAGAACAGCTGATGCTAAACCGTAACAGTAAGAACATCACCTGGTATATTGAAACACTGCCAAAACCGTTGAATAAACGGGACAATATGGCTTGTTAATGCAGACACAACAATCACCTACCTAGACATAATGCTCAATGTGCGTCTAATGTACAGGCTACATAATTCCGGAGCCAGGTTATCTTTCCTTCAGTTGGGGAACAAACAAACCTTGGTAGAATACTGCCTTCATCTAACATCCCAGCAACTACTTAAGAGACACCTAAGAGACAGAGACAAACATGTACAATCACTAAGGCATTCTCATGCCAAATACAATTAGACAGTTATTGTCTATTAGACGGAGTCCTGAACCTGCAAATCAGGAGAAGGTAACCACGATCAAAAATGAGATGAGCTTAAGGAAAATAGCAGAGCACTTTACAGATTACAAGCTGAACAGGTAAATGAAGCAGATGGCAGTGCAACAATTCATACTAGTAGTGAACAGAAGTAGCACTGCAGAAGAAAACTACAGGTGTATGCAGAATCAAGAGGATCCTGAGGCTGAGTGATGATCCATCATGGCAATGCTCCTTAGAAGGAAAACATAGAACTAAAGTAGAAAATTTAAGGCTCCAGCGAATTAGTGACACCACCTGAAATAACCAACACGTTTACCAACAAATTACTTGGGTGACTGACTCATCTCATACTAAGGCCACTTTCCCAATGCTCCACCTTGTACAGGTGCTATCTAATGCCTACCAACTAGGCAAAAAACTCTTATGTGGCAAGGTAATTAAGAGGAGAGAGAGGAGTTTGGTGACCCCAGGAAGAAACGATGCTAGGCGCGCATACCTACACAAAAGCACAATTTACAGTCTACAACTCATTGAATGAAGAAAGCTTAGCAACAAGCTAAGCACCTATGCATTGGAGAGTTTAGTCGCTAAGCTCTTTCATGCAGTTAGCATCTCATCTAAGCACCTATGCACTGGGAGAGACCTTGTGCGGAAGAAAATGATAAGAATACAAAGTTGTTCGTAGTTTTTTTTCCCAGAAAAAGTTAGTAAATCATAATGGCATATGTGTACCAAGATTTGTGCTCAAAATAACGCATTGCAAAAATTCTCCAAATAATAATGACATGTTTGTCCTAGCTACTGCCCTAATCATGTTCGGTTCCCGCCTTCCCGGTCTAGCTTTTCTAAAGAGCAGCTTAGGGTGCGAAAATAAACCTACACCACAAATTTTGCTCCACTTTTTCCTTTCAACTCCACATGTTGCAGAAATGGAAATTCTCCGCAAATGACTTATGGTGCCAATGGAAGAAACCTTTAGACACTAGCACAGGTTGTCAGCAGGGGCTGTGTTCCAGCCACGAGTAGCCCTGCCCATAGCTCCTTTCCACTAAACCACCATGCGGTTCCACCGTTGATGAAGTCAGAAAGCTCATGTTTTCAGGAGATAGAAACAAAAGATCGACCTAGACTACTAACTGGGGTGAAAATAGGGTGATGCAGCAAAAGTTACGGACGGCTGACTAGCCCAATTTTGGTCATGCAAAAGTTCCAAGATACCGATTAGCTTCAAAGCCTAAAACTGAAGAAGATGGATGGAGATTTACACATTTACCAGCTCATACGTGCATACGTTCCTACTTTGGTGCTCGTGGGCATGTTCAAGTGTGCAACATCTCTTCCGGGTGAATGAGAATATGACCCTACCAATTATTTGGTGATGGCCAAAAATTTGGTGATCGTTTGGATGGTTGCCAATATTTTGGCTTGCCAATGACTAATTAGCAACTCTAATTATTTTTCTAGCTAATGCTGGCCAATTCATGGGCAAGCAAAAGCTTCACCAAAGTATGGGTAGCTTGGGCTCAAGACCAAACACACCCATCATAGTTCCACCCATGCCCATCTCGCCAGTTTGTGTGAATGCACTTAAATGTAGGTCCAACAAGAATTAGACGCCGATCCTACTGTCCATATTGCTTAACTAACAAATCAAACAACGCCTTCAGACCCAAACAAGTTGGGGGTAGGCTAGGCTGAAACCCATAAGATCTCGCAACCAACTCATGGTTCTGGCACATGATGCTTCCACGCACCCCTGTCCATGGCTAGTTCTTTGGTGATATTCGGTCCTTCAGACCTCTCTTTACAGACTTCTCCCATGTCAATTTTGGTCTACCCCAACCTCTTACATTATCAAGACGCCTTAGCCGTCCACTATGCACTAGAGCTTCTGGAGGCCTGCGCTGAATATGCCCAAACTATCTCAGACGATGTTGGCCAAGCTTGATGATAACTGAGGCTACCCCAACTCTATCTCGTATATCATCATTCTAGACCCGATCCTTCATTGTGTCACTCAAGGCCATACAACATTGCGGGTCGAATCGCCGTCCGATAGAACCTACCTGTTAGCTTTCGTGGCACTCTCTTGTCACAAAGAACACAGAAGCTTGGCGCCACTTCATCCATCCGGCTTTGATTCAATGGCCCACATCATCGGTATCACCATCCTTCTGCATCATTGACCCCAAATATCGAAAAGTGTCCTTCTAAGATACCACCTGCCCATCAAGGCTAACCTCCTCCCTGGTTGTACTCAAACCACACCTCATGTACTCGGTTTTAGTTCTACTAAGCCTAAAATCTTTCAATTCCAAGGTTTGTCTCCATAGCTCTTTGATGCTTTCTAATAATAACTCCCGTTCGACTATCATCAACTAGCACCACATCATCCGCAAAGAGTTAAGGGCTCAAGGAAGGATCACAATGTTGTACTCCCGCCATCTATGCTTAATCTCCTCGTCCTTCACTAGGAGGTGGTATGCTCCGTCCCTGATGCATTTGACTTGTTCAACATCCCTCGTCTTCCTCTCTCGGATCTTGGCCATCTTACAGATGTCCCTTTAGCCTTCCTTCGTGTCTAAACGCTGGTAGAGGTCCTCATAAGTCCGAGCCCTTGCTTCACTTACGGCTCGCTTTGCGGCCTTCTATGCCACCTTGTACTACTCTATGTTGTCTACACTCCAGTCTTTCTTCTCCTTAATAGCCTTTCGGACATCATCGTTCCACCACTAGGTATCTTTAGCTTCGCTTCTTCCCCTGGACACTCCATACACTCCAAACTCCTCTGAAGCCACCATAGAATGCAAGTTGCCATCTTCATCCACATATTGTCTGCATAGGGCCCTCCTTAGTGACCCTCTCCTTGAAAGCCTGAGTTGTCTCCTTCCACCATTTCGTTCTAGACTTAGGCGCGCTTATCCCGTTGGGCACAAATCCGAAAGCGGAAGTCAGCCACCACAAGCTTATGTTGAGGGACAACACTCTCTCCAGGTATCACCTTACAATCTAGACAAGCACGCGGTATCTTGGGCCATCCCAACAATCCTAACCTATAACCCCATTAACTTATGAGTTATGACCTTCTACGAATAATATCAGCCAGCCTCTACCCCCTTCTGCACCACTTCCCAACGAATTGGACCCAAGGTCACCAGGAGCCCCCAGCCTTTCCCGTGAGTGCATTTTCCACCACCAGAGTTGTTGCTACCATGGAGGTAGCCATCAACTTGTTTGCTATCATCAGAGGGGTGCTACCCACACAACATAATTCTGTTATGCCCATAGATAGAATCAACTGTAGGGAGCAAACAGGCAGCCCACCAACAAACAGTAGGCGATGGGCGAAGACAAAATTATGAGCATGGCAAGTTGCATTTATGTTTGCAAGTGAGAAATATTGAGCTGTATGGTTATGTTCCAGTACTAGTGTACTACCAGTGCCCAAGCTGCTTTGCAGACAGATTACCATTGATAAGCTAGATTGCTTTTGCCAACTTATCTAGCTTGTACTCAGAAACCCTAATCAAAGACCGGTCAAACATGGCTACTTTTAGGTAAACCAAACAAAAGAAACTACCCAGAAAACCTAAGTTCAATAAATGGACAATATGATAGATGGAAACTAATTACTTCCTTAAAAGTATCTAAACTTTATATGTCTGTAATTTTCCAAGTCCTGGATCATTTCATCATAGATGAGCTTATTATCCACATTTTGCTTGTATCGAGCCGGAAATCAAACTAATCATAAGGGCCAGAATCAATGACATTAAGTACGCAAAGTTAGAAATTGAGGTATGTATCAGGATATTATCTCCTCGTGTAGTCACACCTCATAATTTCTTCAAACCCAATTACACTCTCATAACAATGTATTGTTTGTCCTTATAATTGGCGGTATACACTAAAAAGGTTTTCTCCTAATTCTCACATGGGAGAGAGTCATTGAGCACCGCTTAAGAAGAATGACAAGCGTGACCAAAAATCAGTTTGGTTTCATGCCTGGGAGGTCGACCATGGAAGCCATTTTCTTGGTACGGCAACTTATGGAGAGATATAGGGAGCAAAAGAAGGACTTGCATATGGTGTTCATTGACTTGGAGAAGGCCTATGATAAGATACCGCGGAATGTCATGTGGTGGGCCTTGGAGAAACACAAAGTTCCAGCAAAGTACATTACCCTCATCAAGGACATGTACGATAATGTTGTGACAAGTGTTCGAACAAGTGATGTCGACACCGATGACTTCCCGATTAAGATAGGATTGCATCAGGGGTCAGCTTTGAGCCCTTATCTTTTTGCATTGGTGATGGATGAGGTCACAAGGGATATACAAGGAGATATCCCATGGTGTATGCTCTTTGCGGATGATGTGGTGCTAGTTGACGATAGTCGGACGGGGGTAAATAGGAAGTTAGAGTTATGGAGACAAACCTTGGAATCGAAAGGGTTTAGGCTTAGTAGAACTAAAACCGAGTACATGATGTGCGGTTTTAGTACTACTAGGTGTGAGGAGGAGGTTAGCCTTGATGGTCAGGTGGTACCTCGGAAGGACACCTTTCGGTATTTGGGGTCAATGTTGCAGGAGGATGGGGGTATTGATGAAGATGTGAACCATCGAATCAAAGCCGGATGGATAAAGTGGCGCCAAGCTTCTGGCATTCTCTGTGACAAGAGAGTGCCACAAAAGCTAAAAGGCAAGTTGTACAGGACGGCGGTTCGACCCGCAATGTTGTATGGCGCGGAGTGCTGGCCGACTAAAAGGCGACATGTTCAACAGTTAGGTGTGGCGGAGATGCGTATGTTGAGATGGATGTGTGGCCACACGAGGAAGGATCGAGTCCAGAATGATGATATACGAGATAGAGTTGGGGTAGCACCAATTGAGGAGAAGCTTGTCCAACATCGTCTGAGATGGTTTGGGCATATTCAGCGCAGGCCTCCAGAAGCTCCAGTGCATAGCGGACGGCTAAAGCGTGCGGAGAATGTCAAGAGAGGGCGGGGTCGACCGAATTTGACATGGGAGGAGTCCGTTAAGAGAGACCTGAAGGATTGGAGTATCGACAAAGAGCTAGCTATGGACAGGGGTGCGTGGAAGCTTGCTATCCATGTGCCAGAGCCATGAGTTGGTTGCGAGATCTTATGGGTTTCACCTCTAGCCTACCCCAACTTGTTTGGGACTAAAGGCTTTGTTGTTGTTGTTGTTGTTGTTGTTGTTGTTGTTGTCTCACATAAGCAAATGTGTAAACCCTATACTCTGTTGGGCAGGTTGTATGTTCCCAAAATGCTAAGGCCTCCTTTGGTTCATAGGGTAGAAAAATCGTAGGAATAGGAAAATCATAGGAGATGAGATGACATTTATCTCAAATCCTATTAGTAATAGGAAAGGAGATGCCCTTTGATTCACATCATAGGATTTTTTCCATTGAATCTAGGCTAATGTTTATTTTCCTATGAAATGTGGAGGATAGGAAGAATTCCTCCATAGGAATAGGATTCCATTCCTACAAACCAAAGGGCTCCAAAAGGAATTTTTTCTATAGAAATCCTATCCTATGAAATTCCTACATGATTCCTCTAAACCAAAGGAGGCCTAAGTTGCTGTTTTCAGATCACTGTGCTTTAACATATCATGTGGGATCAGAAAATTTTAAGATTTATCTGGGTGTGGAAAGTCAACGATGCAAAAAATAACATGCAAGCGATACCAACCAACACACTAGCAAGAAATACTTACTATTGTTATTTTCTTTTGAACAACAGTATTAGCAATTGCCTAAGAAATATTTACTGAATAAATGAAGGAACAAATAGCTGTCACTTTATAATAACACAAATACATCCTGCTAATTTCTAAGCAACCAAAACATATTTATAATTACCAAAACCTACCTATGTCTCAAGATGAATTGGCAGCATTTGATCCATCTGTAGAAGAGCTGTCACTGTCCGAGTCTGCCAAGACGGTCATTAATGATTAGGCTATACCACTATACTGCAGCCTAATCATTCGCTCAATACAGATGTAAACAACTAAAGATAGACTAGAAGTCAAATACACAAGGTAAAACCAAAACAGAAGGAGATATTACCACTAGAAGAGGAATCTGAATCACTGCTGGAGCTGCTTGAGCTGCTAGATCTACTGGCACTCGGTCCATTATTATTATTTTGGTCTGGCACAGAAGTTGCTAATTGCTCGCCCACCATCAAATCTGTGCATAAGAAAAGTCGTACTTATATAATCGCCTTATCATGTGCTTTTACTTTTAGGATGAATGAATCAGGGCGAAAAGGACTTACTTAGCTTTGGAGATTTTTCACCAATATTAGGTTGTTGACTCTGCAATACAAAGAAACTGTAATTCAGCACCAATTATACGATTTCCTTAGCTACAGAACTATTGCTAGATTAAGAATGGTCGACTGTTCATACTGTTTGTTGTGCAGCATGCAGAGCACGCAACTCTACATCTTGCCTTGCAAGCATTGCACGCTCAGCCTTCCTCTTTTGCTTGCTCAGGTTCTTCTTGAAGTTAGCAACAAATCTATCAAGTTCCCAAAGTGTCTCCGCATCCATGCTATCTATCTCAACCTCAATCTCATCTTCATGCTGCCTAACTGAAAGATTCTTGTTCTTAATGATCTGCACAACAATATCAAGCTTTTCAGGAGGCAAGTTCTGAAGGTTATTGCTAAGTTTACGCTTCTCATCTATCGTCATATCTCTTTTATCCAGATCCTTTGCCTTCGGCTTCTTCAATGATGGAGTGCGGACACTAATGGGAGTATGACTTATCGGCCTTGACTTGGAATCCAGCGCCGTATGGTGCTTTAAGGAATCTGACCTCTCTAGTAAGCGCAAGTCTATCGGGGGAGGTGGAAACTTCTTCGGCAAAGGTGGGCATGACGCAAGATAGTCAACCTCAGCCTCAATCTCAGGCCACTGAGCTTCAAAAATTCCTAACAATTGCTCAGCCATGAAATGCACATCCTGCCCTTTGGGATTATACGTCATGGCATTATGGAATGTTAGCCGTACATCATTAGCAAACTCCTTTGGGTCCCTGTAATGCCCACGAGTAAGCTGCCCCTTTATAGTGCCAAGATCCATCGGGTGCTTAATAATGGCAAAATAGTCATGCAACCCAAGTGCAACAGGATCAACAGGCTTGTTAAACACCCACCCAAATTTGTGCTTCATTAGTCGGGACAGCAGTGATGAAGACTTCTTAAATGCATGCGAGTAGAGTCGCTGCTCAGCGTTGTAACCTGCACCATGAGCTGACGAGGAACGGTGCTTCTTCTTGTGGTGCTTGGTTTTCTTCCGGCCATGTGAATCTGATGGCGGTATCCTATCTTTGGCAAGCAAGAACTCTGAATTTTGGTAAAGCTGATTGGCTTTTGGTGTTCGCTTTTCCTTGTCAAGTGATTCGGTGTGAACTTCTGGCACAATTAGCGGGCGGCGTGGCAGAAACGAGCGGACAGGAGGAACAGAAGCAGTAACTGGGGCCGGTACGGGCGTCACAGCATCACTGCCTGAGAACTGGGGTTGCACATACCCAGCAGTGAGCAGAGGCGGTGGCCGAGGTACGGGCTGGGATGCCTCAACTGCCAAGGCCTCGCCAGCCGCCTTGAGGCGCTTGGAGAGCACGCGTACCTGGTCGAGCTCTGACGCAAGCTGCCGACGCAGCTCGCTCCGGACCCTGCGCTTCCGAGCCTTGTCATCCGCGGCCGCCCGGATGTCGATGTCGGCATGACCGTTTGGAACGGCGGCGCCATCCCGGGCAAGGCCGGAGGAGAAATCGCCGGAAGCGGCAGCCGGTGCCCCGTGCGGCGACGATGTGGGAGAAAGAGGAGGAGGGGAAGTCGGTGCGGCCGGATCGGAGAGCGGCGGCACCGCATCCTCAGCCTCCGAGCGACGAATCGAGCGACGGAACGAGGCTAGGGTTTGCTCAAGGGGGTCGGAATTAGGAATGGGGCAAGGTTCTGGATGGGGATTGGGGTCGGG